>NW_026734846.1:0-219494 GCF_949786415.1 Peromyscus eremicus
CTACAAGCAAGAGTTGTTTTCTGGTAAGGAGAGTCACTATTGCACTCCCATTGCCATACACAGGACAAATAGCACTCGCGTCTGTTCCCAGCAAGTACAGTGTATTAGACTGAAGAGGAGCTACTGTTCTTGTCAGTTTCCTAAGCAGAGTTGAACTATATATGGCCCGTGTGTTAAGGAAGCACAAATCATTTGTTCAGAGCAAGCTCACTCTTCTGGCCCTATAGGAAACACAGAAGAGTAGAAGAGTGCTCTTTTCTCAAAAGAAGAGTGGGTTTCTTGTAAGGCGAGCTACCATTTGTTTCCCAGTCTATAATGGATTAGAATCACATGCAGTTTTGTGGTCCTGGGAGCAAGAGTTGTTTTCTGGTAAGAAGAGTCACTATTGTGCTACCATTGCCATACACAGTGCAAATTGCACTCGCGTATGCTCCCAGCAAGTACAGTGTATTGGACTGAAGAGGAGCTACTGTTCTTGTCAGTTTCCTAAGCAGAGTTGAACTAGATATAGCCCGTGTGTGTAGGAAGCACAGTTCTTTTGTTCTGAGCAAGCTCACTGTTCTTGCCCTATAGGAAACACAGTAGAGTAGAAGAGTGCTCTTTTCTCAAAAGCAGAGTGTGTTTCTTTTAAGGTGAGCTAGCGTTTGTTTCCCAGTCCTAAATGGAGTTGAATCACTTGCAGTTTTTGGTCCTACAAGCAAGGGATGTTTTCTGGTAAGGAAAGTCACTATTGTTCTCCCTTTGCCATAAACAGTGCAAATAGCACTCGCGTCTGTTCCCAGCAAGTACAGTGTATTGGACTGAAGAGGGGCTACTGTTCTTGTCAGTTTCCTAAGCAGAGTTGAACGAGATATGGCCCGTGTGTTTTGGACGCACAGTTCTTTTGTTCTGAGCAAGCTCACTGTTCTGGCCCTATAGGAAACACAGTAGAGTAGAAGAGTGCTCTTTTCTCAAAAGCAAAGTGTGTTTCTTGTAAGGTGAGCTAGCATTTGGTTCCCAGTCCTAAATGGAGTTGAATCCCATGCAGTTTCTTGTCCTATGAGCAAGAGTTGTTTTCTGGTAAGAAGAGTCACTATTGCGCTCCTACTGCCATACACAGTGCTAACAACTCTCGCTACTGTTCTTTGCAAGTACAGTGTATTGGACAGAAGAGGAGCTACTCTTCTTGTCAGTTTCCAGTGGAGTTGAACTAGATAGGGCCCGTGTGTGTAGGAAGCACAGTTCTTTTGTTCTGAGCAAGCTCACTGATCAGACACCATACGAAACACAGTAGAGTAGAAGAGTGCTCTTTTCTCAAAAGCAGAGTGTATTTCTTGTAAGGCAAGCTAGCGTTTGTTTCCCAGTCCTAAATGGAGTTGAATCACATGTAGTTTCTGATCTTAGGAGCAAGAGTTTTTTTTCTGGTAAGAAGAGTCACTATTGCGCTCCCATTGTCATACACAGGGCAAATAGCACAGGCGTCTGTTCCTAGCATGTACAGTGTATTGGACTGAAGAGGATCTACTGTTCTTGTCAGTTTCCTAAGCAGAGTTGAACTAGATATGGCTCGTGTGTGTAGGAAGCACAGTTCATTTGTTCTGAGCAAGCTCACCGTTTTGGCCCTATAGGAAACAAAGTAGAGTAGAAGAGTGCTCTTTTCTCAAAAGCAGAGTGTGTTTCTTGTAAGGCGACCTAGCTTTTGTTTCCCAGCCCTAAATGGAGTTGAATCCCATGCAGTTTCTGGTCCTAAGAGCAAGAGTTGTTTTCTGGTAAGAAGAGACACTATTGAGCTCCCATTGCCATACACAGTGCAAATTGCACTCGCGTATGCTCCCAGCAAGTACAGTGTATTGGATTGAAGAGGAGCTAATGTTCTTGTCAGTTTCCTAAACAGAGTTGAACTAGATATAGCCCGTGTGTGTAGGAAGCACAGTTCTTTTGTTCTGAGCAAGCTCACTCTTCTGGCCTATAAGAAACACAGTAGAGTAGAAGAGTGCTCTTTTCTCAAAAGCAGAGTGTTTTTCTTGTAAGGCGAGCTAGCGTTTGTTTCCCAGTCCTAAATGGAGTTGAATCACATGGAGTTTCTGTCTTACAAGCAAGACTTGTTTTCTGGAAAGGAAAGTCACTATTGTGCTCCCTTTGCTATACACAGTGCAAATAGCACTCGAGTCTGTTCCCAGCAAGTACAGTGTATTGGACTGAAGAGGAGCTACTGTTCTTGTCAGTTTCCTAAGCAGAGTTGAACTAGATATGGCCCGTGTGTGTAGGAAGCACAGTTCTTTTGTTCTGAGCAAGCTCACTGTTCTGGCCCTATAGGAAACACAGAAGAGTAGAAGAGTGCTCTTTTCTCAGTAGCAGAGTTTGTTTCTTGTAAGGCGAGCTAGCGTTTGTTTCCCACTCCTAAATGGAGTTGAATCACATGCAGTTTCTGGTCCTATGAGCAAGAGTTGTTTATGGTAAGAAGAGTCACTATTGTGCTACCATTGCCATACTCAGTGCAAATAGCACTCGAGTCTGTTCCCAGCAAGTACAGTGTATTGGAAAGAAGAGGATCTACTGTTCTTGTCAGTTTCCTAAGCAGAGTTGAACTAGATATGGCCCGTGTGTGTGAAGCACAGTTCTTTTGCTCTGAGCAAGCTCAATTTTCAGACCCCTTAGTAAACACAGTAGAGTAGAAGAGTGCTCTTTTCTCAAAAGCAGAGTGTGTTTCTTGTAAGGCTAGCTAGTGTTTGTTTCCCAGTCAGAAACGGAGTTGAGTCCCATGCTGTTTCTGATCCTAGGAGCAAGAGTTGTTTTCTGGCAAGAAGAGTCATTATTTCGCTCCCATTGCCATACACAGTGCAAATAGCACTCGTGACTGCTCCCAGCAAGTACAGTGTATTGGACTGAATAGGAGCTACTGTTCTTGTCAGTTTCCTAAGCAGAGTTGAACTAGATATAGCCCGTGTGTGTAGGAAGCACAGTTCTTTTGTTCTGAGCAAGCTTACTGTTCTGGCCCTATAGGCAACACAGTAGAGTAGAAGAGTGCTCTTTTCTCAAAAGCAGAGTTTTTTTCTTGTAAGGTGAGCTAGCGTTTGTTTCCCACTCCTAAATGGAGTTGAATCACATGCAGTTTTTGGTCTACGAGCAAGGGATGTTTTCTGGTAAGGAAAGTCACTATTGTGCTCCCTTTGCCATAAACAGTGCAAATAGCACTGGCGTCTGTTCCCAGCAAGTACAAAGTATTGGAGAGAAGAGGAGCTACTGTTCTTGTCTGTTTCCTAAGCAGAGTTGAAGTAGATATGGCCCCTGTGTGTAGGAAGCACAGTTCTTTTGTTCTGAGCAAGCTCACTGTTCTGGACCTATAGGAAACACAGAAGAGTAGAAGAGTGCTCTTTTCTCAAAAGCAGAGTGTGTTTCTTGTAAGGCGAGCTAGCGTTTGTTTCCCAGTCCTAAATGGAGTTGAATCACATGCAGTTTCTGGTCCTATGAGCAAGAGTTGTTTTCTGGTAAGAAGAGTCACTATTGTGCTACCATTGCCATACTCAATGCAAAGAGCACTCGAGTCTGTTCCCAGCAAGAACAGTGTATTGGACAGAAGAGGAGCTACTGTTCTTGTCAGTTTCCTAAGCAGAGTTGAACTAGATATGGCCCGTGTGTGAAGCACAGTTCTTTTGTTCTGAGCAAGCTCAATTTTCAGACCCCTTAGTAAACACAGTAGAGTAAAAGAGTGCTCTTTTCTCAAAAGCAGAGTGTGTTTCTTGTAAGACTAGCTAGTGTTTGTTTCCCAGTCAGAAACGGAGTTGAGTCCCATGCTGTTTCTGGTCCTAGGAGCAAGAGTTGTTTTCTGGCAAGAAGAGTCACTATTTCGCTCCCATTGCCATACACAGTGCAAATAGCACTCGTGACTGCTCCGAGCAAGTACAGTGTATTGGACTGAATAGGAGCTACTGTTCTTGTCAATTTCCTAAGCAGAGTTGAACTAGATATAGCCCGTGTGTGTAGGAAGCACAGTTCTTTTGTTCTGAGCAAGCTCACTGTTCTGGCCCTATAGGAAACACAGTAGAGTAGAAGAGTGCTCTTTTCTCAAAGCAGAGTTTTTTTCTTGTAAGGTGAGCTAGCGTTTGTTTCCCAGTCCTAAATGGAGTTGAATCACATGCAGTTTTTTGTCCTACGAGCAAGGGATGTTTTCTGGTAAGGAAAGTCTCTATTGTGCTCCCTTTGCCATAAACAGTGCAAATAGCACTGGCGTCTGTTCCCAGAAAGTACAGAGTATTGGAGAGAAGAGGAGCTACTGTTCTTGTCTGTTTCCTAAGCAGAGTTGAAGTAGATATGGCCCGTGTGTGTTAGAAGCACAGTTCTTTTGTTCTGAGCAAGCTCACTGTTCTGGACATAAAGGAAACACAAAAGAGTAGAAGAGTGCTCTTTTCTCAAAAGCAGAGTGTGTTTCTTCTAAGGCAAGCTAGCGTTTGTTTCCAAGTCCTAAAGGAGTTGAATCACATGCAGTTTCTGGTCCTACAAGCAAGAGTTGTTTTCTGGTAAGGAGAGTCACTATTGCACTCCCATTGCCATACACAGGGCAAATAGCACTCGCGTCTGTTCCCAGCAAGTACAGTGTATTAGACTGAAGAGGAGCCACTGTTCTTGTCAGTTTCCTAAGCAGAGTTGAACTATATATGGCCCGTGTGTTAAGGAAGCACAAATCATTTGTTCAGTGCAAGCTCACTCTTCTGGCCCTATAGGAAACACAGAAGAGTAGAAGAGTGCTCTTTTCTCAAAAGAAGAGTGGGTTTCTTGTAAGGCGAGCTACCATTTGTTTCCCAGTCTATAATGGATTAGAATCACATGCAGTTTGTGGTCCTGGGAGCAAGAGTTGTTTTCTGGTAAGAAGAGTCACTATTGTGCTACCATTGCCATACACAGTGCAAATTGCACTCGCATATGCTCCCAGCAAGTACAGTGTATTGGACTGAAGAGGAGCTACTGTTCTTGTCAGTTTCCTAAGCAGAGTTGAACTAGATATAGCCCGTGTGTGTAGGAAGCACAGTTCTTTTGTTCTGAGCAAGCTCACTGTTCTTGCCCTATAGGAAACACAGTAGAGTAGAAGAGTGCTCTTTTCTCAAAAGCAGAGTGTGTTTCTTTTAAGGTGAGCTAGCGTTTGTTTCCCAGTCCTAAATGGAGTTGAATCACTTGCAGTTTTTGGTCCTACAAGCAAGGGATGTTTTCTGGTAAGGAAAGTCACTATTGTTCTCCCTTTGCCATAAACAGTGCAAATAGCACTCGCGTCTGTTCCCAGCAAGTACAGTGTATTGGACTGAAGAGGGGCTACTGTTCTTGTCAGTTTCCTAAGCAGAGTTGAACGAGATATGGCCCGTGTGTTTTGGACGCACAGTTCTTTTGTTCTGAGCAAGCTCACTGTTCTGGCCCTATAGGAAACACAGTAGAGTAGAAGAGTGCTCTTTTCTCAAAAGCAAAGTGTGTTTCTTGTAAGGTGAGCTAGCATTTGGTTCCCAGTCCTAAATGGAGTTGAATCCCATGCAGTTTCTTGTCCTATGAGCAAGAGTTGTTTTCTGGTAAGAAGAGTCACTATTGCGCTCCTACTGCCATACACAGTGCTAACAACTCTCGCTACTGTTCTTTGCAAGTACAGTGTATTGGACAGAAGAGGAGCTACTCTTCTTGTCAGTTTCCAGTGGAGTTGAACTAGATAGGGCCCGTGTGTGTAGGAAGCACAGTTCTTTTGTTCTGAGCAAGCTCACTGATCAGACACCATACGAAACACAGTAGAGTAGAAGAGTGCTCTTTTCTCAAAAGCAGAGTGTATTTCTTGTAAGGCAAGCTAGCGTTTGTTTCCCAGTCCTAAATGGAGTTGAATCACATGTAGTTTCTGATCTTAGGAGCAAGAGTTTTTTTCTGGTAAGAAGAGTCACTATTGCGCTCCCATTGTCATACACAGGGCAAATAGCACAGGCGTCTGTTCCTAGCATGTACAGTGTATTGGACTGAAGAGGATCTACTGTTCTTGTCAGTTTCCTAAGCAGAGTTGAACTAGATATGGCTCGTGTGTGTAGGAAGCACAGTTCATTTGTTCTGAGCAAGCTCACCGTTTTGGCCCTATAGGAAACAAAGTAGAGTAGAAGAGTGCTCTTTTCTCAAAAGCAGAGTGTGTTTCTTGTAAGGCGACCTAGCTTTTGTTTCCCAGCCCTAAATGGAGTTGAATCCCATGCAGTTTCTGGTCCTAAGAGCAAGAGTTGTTTTCTGGTAAGAAGAGACACTATTGAGCTCCCATTGCCATACACAGTGCAAATTGCACTCGCGTATGCTCCCAGCAAGTACAGTGTATTGGATTGAAGAGGAGCTAATGTTCTTGTCAGTTTCCTAAACAGAGTTGAACTAGATATAGCCCGTGTGTGTAGGAAGCACAGTTCTTTTGTTCTGAGCAAGCTCACTCTTCTGGCCTATAAGAAACACAGTAGAGTAGAAGAGTGCTCTTTTCTCAAAAGCAGAGTGTTTTTCTTGTAAGGCGAGCTAGCGTTTGTTTCCCAGTCCTAAATGGAGTTGAATCACATGGAGTTTCTGTCTTACAAGCAAGACTTGTTTTCTGGAAAGGAAAGTCACTATTGTGCTCCCTTTGCCATACACAGTGCAAAGAGCACTCGCGTCTGTTCCCAGCAAGTACAGTGTATTGGACTGAAGAGGAGCTACTGTTCTTGTCAGTTTCCTAAGCAGAGTTGAACTAGATATGGCCCGTGTGTGTAGGAAGCACAGTTCTTTTGTTCTGAGCAAGCTCACTGTTCTTGCCCTATAGGAAACACAGAAGAGTAGAAGAGTGCTCTTTTCTCAGAAGCAGAGTTTGTTTCTTGTAAGGCGAGCTAGCGTTTGTTTCCCAGTCCTAAATGGAGTTGAATCACATGCAGTTTCTGGTCCTATGAGCAAGAGTTGTTTTCTGGTAAGAAGAGTCACTATTGTGCTACCATTGCCATACTCAGTGCAAATAGCACTCGAGTCTGTTCCCAGCAAGTACAGTGTATTGGAAAGAAGAGGATCTACTGTTCTTGTCAGTTTCCTAAGCAGAGTTGAACTAGATATGGCCCGTGTGTGTGAAGCACAGTTCTTTTGCTCTGAGCAAGCTCAATTTTCAGACCCCTTAGTAAACACAGTAGAGTAGAAGAGTGCTCTTTTCTCAAAAGCAGAGTGTGTTTCTTGTAAGGCTAGCTAGTGTTTGTTTCCCAGTCAGAAACGGAGTTGAGTCCCATGCTGTTTCTGGTCCTAGGAGCAAGAGTTGTTTTCTGGCAAGAAGAGTCATTATTTCGCTCCCATTGCCATACACAGTGCAAATAGCACTCGTGACTGCTCCCAGCAAGTACAGTGTATTGGACTGAATAGGAGCTACTGTTCTTGTCAGTTTCCTAAGCAGAGTTGAACTAGATATAGCCCGTGTGTGTAGGAAGCACAGTTCTTTTATTCTGAGCAAGCTTACTGTTCTGGCCCTATAGGCAACACAGTAGAGTAGAAGAGTGCTCTTTTCTCAAAAGCAGAGTTTTTTTCTTGTAAGGTGAGCTAGCGTTTGTTTCCCACTCCTAAATGGAGTTGAATCACATGCAGTTTTTGGTCTACGAGCAAGGGATGTTTTCTGGTAAGGAAAGTCACTATTGTGCTCCCTTTGCCATAAACAGTGCAAATAGCACTGGCGTCTGTTCCCAGCAAGTACAAAGTATTGGAGAGAAGAGGAGCTACTGTTCTTGTCTGTTTCCTAAGCAGAGTTGAAGTAGATATGGCCCCTGTGTGTAGGAAGCACAGTTCTTTTGTTCTGAGCAAGCTCACTGTTCTGGACCTATAGGAAACACAGAAGAGTAGAAGAGTGCTCTTTTCTCAAAAGCAGAGTGTGTTTCTTGTAAGGCGAGCTAGCGTTTGTTTCCCAGTCCTAAATGGAGTTGAATCACATGCAGTTTCTGGTCCTATGAGCAAGAGTTGTTTTCTGGTAAGAAGAGTCACTATTGTGCTACCATTGCCATACTCAGTGCAAAGAGCACTTGAGTCTGTTCCCAGCAAGAACAGTGTATTGGACAGAAGAGGAGCTACTGTTCTTGTCAGTTTCCTAAGCAGAGTTGAACTAGATATGGCCCGTGTGTGAAGCACAGTTCTTTTGTTCTGAGCAAGCTCAATTTTCAGACCCCTTAGTAAACACTGTAGAGTAAAAGAGTGCTCTTTTCTCAAAAGCAGAGTGTGTTTCTTGTAAGACTAGCTAGTGTTTGTTTCCCAGTCAGAAACGGAGTTGAGTCCCATGCTGTTTCTGGTCCTAGGAGCAAGAGTTGTTTTCTGGCAAGAAGAGTCACTATTTCGCTCCCATTGCCATACACAGTGCAAATAGCACTCGTGACTGCTCCCAGCAAGTACAGTGTATTGGACTGAATAGGAGCTACTGTTCTTGTCAGTTTCCTAAGCAGAGTTGAACTAGATATAGCCCGTGTGTGTAGGAAGCACAGTTCTTTTGTTCTGAGCAAGCTCACTGTTCTGGCCCTATAGGAAACACAGTAGAGTAGAAGAGTGCTCTTTTCTCAAAGCAGAGTTTTTTTCTTGTAAGGTGAGCTAGCGTTTGTTTCCCAGTCCTAAATGGAGTTGAATCACATGCAGTTTTTGGTCCTACGAGCAAGGGATGTTTTCTGGTAAGGAAAGTCTCTATTGTGCTCCCTTTGCCATAAACAGTGCAAATAGCACTGGCGTCTGTTCCCAGAAAGTACAGAGTATTGGAGAGAAGAGGAGCTACTGTTCTTGTCTGTTTCCTAAGCAGAGTTGAAGTAGATATGGCCCGTGTGTGTTAGAAGCACAGTTCTTTTGTTCTGAGCAAGCTCACTGTTCTGGACCTAAAGGAAACACAAAAGAGTAGAAGAGTGCTCTTTTCTCAAAAGCAGAGTGTGTTTCTTCTAAGGCAAGCTAGCGTTTGTTTCCAAGTCCTAAAGGAGTTGAATCACATGCAGTTTCTGGTCCTACCATCAAGAGTTGTTTTCTGGTAAGGAGAGTCACTATTGCACTCCGATTGCCATACACAGGGCAAATAGCACTCGCGTCTGTTCCCAGCAAGTACAGTGTATTAGACTGAAGAGGAGCCACTGTTCTTGTCAGTTTCCTAAGCAGAGTTGAACTATATATGGCCCGTGTGTTAAGGAAGCACAAATCATTTGTTCAGTGCAAGCTCACTCTTCTGGCCCTATAGGAAACACAGAAAGAGAAGAAGAGTGCTCTTTCTCAAAAGCAGATGTGTTTCTTGTAAGGCAAGCTAGCGTTTGTTTCCCAGTCTATAATGGATTAGAATCACATGCAGTTTGTGGTCCTGGGAGCAAGAGTTGTTTTCTGGTAAGAAGAGTCACTATTGTGCTACCATTGCCATACACAGTGCAAATTGCAGTCGCGTATGGTCCCAGCAAGTACAGTGTATTGGACTGAAGAGGAGCTACTGTTCTTGTCAGTTTCCTAAGCAGAGTTGAACTAGATATAGCCCGTGTGTGTAGGAAGCACAGTTCTTTTGTTCTGAGCAAGCTCACTGTTCTTGCCCTATAGGAAACACAGTAGAGTAGAAGAGTGCTCTTTTCTCAAAAGCAGAGTGTGTTTCTTTTAAGGTGAGCTAGCGTTTGTTTCCCAGTCTTAAATGGAGTTGAATCACTTGCAGTTTTTGGTCCTACAAGCAAGGGATGTTTTCTGGTAAGGAAAGTCACTATTGTTCTCCCTTTGCCATAAACAGTGCAAATAGCACTCGCGTCTGTTCCCAGCAAGTACAGTGTATTGGACTGAAGAGGAGCTACTGTTCTTGTCAGTTTCCTAAGCAGAGTTGAACGAGATATGGCCCGTGTGTTTTGGACGCACAGTTCTTTTGTTCTGAGCAAGCTCACTGTTCTGGCCCTATAGGAAACACAGAGGAGTGGAAGAGTACTCTTTTCTCAAAAGCAAAGTGTGTTTCTTGTAAGGTGAGCTAGCATTTGTTTCCCAGTCCTAAATGGAGTTGAATCCCATGCAGTTTCTTGTCCTATGAGCAAGAGTTGTTTTCTGGTAAGAAGAGTCACTATTGCGCTCCTACTGCCATACACAGTGCTAACAACTCTCGCTACTGTTCTTTGCAAGTACAGTGTATTGGACAGAAGAGGAGCTACTGTTCTTGTCAGTTTCCAGTGGAGTTGAACTAGATAGGGCCCGTGTGTGTAGGAAGCACAGTTCTTTTGTTCTGAGCAAGCTCACTGATCGGACACCATACAAAACACAGTAGAGTAGAAGAGTGCTCTTTTCTCAAAAGCAGAGTGTATTTCTTGTAAGGCAAGCTAGCGTTTGTTTCCCAGTCCTAAATGGAGTTGAATCACATGTAGTTTCTGATCTTAGGAGCAAGAGTTTTTTTCTGGTAAGAAGAGTCACTATTGCGCTCCCATTGTCATACACAGGGCAAATAGCACAGGCGTCTGTTCCTAGCATGTACAGTGTATTGGACTGAAGAGGATCTACTGTTCTTGTCAGTTTCCTAAGCAGAGTTGAACTAGATATGGCTCGTGTGTGTAGGAAGCACAGTTCATTTGTTCTGAGCAAGCTCACCGTTTTGGCCCTATAGGAAACAAAGTAGAGTAGAAGAGTGCTCTTTTCTCAAAAGCAGAGTGTGTTTCTTGTAAGGCGACCTAGCTTTTGTTTCCCAGCCCTAAATGGAGTTGAATCCCATGCAGTTTCTGGTCCTAAGAGCAAGAGTTGTTTTCTGGTAAGAAGAGACACTATTGAGCTCCCATTGCCATACACAGTGCAAATTGCACTCGCGTATGCTCCCAGCAAGTACAGTGTATTGGATTGAAGAGGAGCTAATGTTCTTGTCAGTTTCCTAAACAGAGTTGAACTAGATATAGCCCGTGTGTGTAGGAAGCACAGTTCTTTTGTTCTGAGCAAGCTCACTCTTCTGGCCTATAAGAAACACAGTAGAGTAGAAGAGTGCTCTTTTCTCAAAAGCAGAGTGTTTTTCTTGTAAGGCGAGCTAGCGTTTGTTTCCCAGTCCTAAATGGAGTTGAATCACATGGAGTTTCTGTCTTACAAGCAAGACTTGTTTTCTGGAAAGGAAAGTCACTATTGTGCTCCCTTTGCTATACACAGTGCAAATAGCACTCGAGTCTGTTCCCAGCAAGTACAGTGTATTGGACTGAAGAGGAGCTACTGTTCTTGTCAGTTTCCTAAGCAGAGTTGAACTAGATATGGCCCGTGTGTGTAGGAAGCACAGTTCTTTTGTTCTGAGCAAGCTCACTGTTCTGGCCCTATAGGAAACACAGAAGAGTAGAAGAGTGCTCTTTTCTCAGTAGCAGAGTTTGTTTCTTGTAAGGCGAGCTAGCGTTTGTTTCCCACTCCTAAATGGAGTTGAATCACATGCAGTTTCTGGTCCTATGAGCAAGAGTTGTTTATGGTAAGAAGAGTCACTATTGTGCTACCATTGCCATACTCAGTGCAAATAGCACTCGAGTCTGTTCCCAGCAAGTACAGTGTATTGGAAAGAAGAGGATCTACTGTTCTTGTCAGTTTCCTAAGCAGAGTTGAACTAGATATGGCCCGTGTGTGTGAAGCACAGTTCTTTTGCTCTGAGCAAGCTCAATTTTCAGACCCCTTAGTAAACACAGTAGAGTAGGAGAGTGCTCTTTTCTCAAAATCAGAGTGTGTTTCTTGTAAGGCTAGCTAGTGTTTGTTTCCCAGTCAGAAACGGAGTTGAGTCCCATGCTGTTTCTGATCCTAGGAGCAAGAGTTGTTTTCTGGCAAGAAGAGTCATTATTTTGCTCCCATTGCCATACACAGTGCAAATAGCACTCGTGACTGCTCCCAGCAAGTACAGTGTATTGGACTGAATAGGAGCTACTGTTCTTGTCAGTTTCCTAAGCAGAGTTGAACTAGATATAGCCCGTGTGTGTAGGAAGCACAGTTCTTTTGTTCTGAGCAAGCTTACTGTTCTGGCCCTATAGGCAACACAGTAGAGTAGAAGAGTGCTCTTTTCTCAAAAGCAGAGTTTTTTTCTTGTAAGGTGAGCTAGCGTTTGTTTCCCACTCCTAAATGGAGTTGAATCACATGCAGTTTTTGGTCTACGAGCAAGGGATGTTTTCTGGTAAGGAAAGTCACTATTGTGCTCCCTTTGCCATAAACAGTGCAAATAGCACTGGCGTCTGTTCCCAGCAAGTACAAAGTATTGGAGAGAAGAGGAGCTACTGTTCTTGTCTGTTTCCTAAGCAGAGTTGAAGTAGATATGGCCCCTGTGTGTAGGAAGCACAGTTCTTTTGTTCTGAGCAAGCTCACTGTTCTGGACCTATAGGAAACACAGAAGAGTAGAAGAGTGCTCTTTTCTCAAAAGCAGAGTGTGTTTCTTGTAAGGCGAGCTAGCGTTTGTTTCCCAGTCCTAAATGGAGTTGAATCACATGCAGTTTCTGGTCCTATGAGCAAGAGTTGTTTTCTGGTAAGAAGAGTCACTATTGTGCTACCATTGCCATACTCAATGCAAAGAGCACTCGAGTCTGTTCCCAGCAAGAACAGTGTATTGGACAGAAGAGGAGCTACTGTTCTTGTCAGTTTCCTAAGCAGAGTTGAACTAGATATGGCCCGTGTGTGAAGCACAGTTCTTTTGTTCTGAGCAAGCTCAATTTTCAGACCCCTTAGTAAACACAGTAGAGTAAAAGAGTGCTCTTTTCTCAAAAGCAGAGTGTGTTTCTTGTAAGACTAGCTAGTGTTTGTTTCCCAGTCAGAAACGGAGTTGAGTCCCATGCTGTTTCTGGTCCTAGGAGCAAGAGTTGTTTTCTGGCAAGAAGAGTCACTATTTCGCTCCCATTGCCATACACAGTGCAAATAGCACTCGTGACTGCTCCCAGCAAGTACAGTGTATTGGACTGAATAGGAGCTACTGTTCTTGTCAATTTCCTAAGCAGAGTTGAACTAGATATAGCCCGTGTGTGTAGGAAGCACAGTTCTTTTGTTCTGAGCAAGCTCACTGTTCTGGCCCTATAGGAAACACAGTAGAGTAGAAGAGTGCTCTTTTCTCAAAGCAGAGTTTTTTTCTTGTAAGGTGAGCTAGCGTTTGTTTCCCAGTCCTAAATGGAGTTGAATCACATGCAGTTTTTGGTCCTACGAGCAAGGGATGTTTTCTGGTAAGGAAAGTCTCTATTGTGCTCCCTTTGCCATAAACAGTGCAAATAGCACTGGCGTCTGTTCCCAGAAAGTACAGAGTATTGGAGAGAAGAGGAGCTACTGTTCTTGTCTGTTTCCTAAGCAGAGTTGAAGTAGATATGGCCCGTGTGTGTTAGAAGCACAGTTCTTTTGTTCTGAGCAAGCTCACTGTTCTGGACATAAAGGAAACACAAAAGAGTAGAAGAGTGCTCTTTTCTCAAAAGCAGAGTGTGTTTCTTCTAAGGCAAGCTAGCGTTTGTTTCCAAGTCCTAAAGGAGTTGAATCACATGCAGTTTCTGGTCCTACAAGCAAGAGTTGTTTTCTGGTACGGAGAGTCACTATTGCACTCCCATTGCCATACACAGGGCAAATAGCACTCGCGTCTGTTCCCAGCAAGTACAGTGTATTAGACTGAAGAGGAGCCACTGTTCTTGTCAGTTTCCTAAGCAGAGTTGAACTATATATGGCCCGTGTGTTAAGGAAGCACAAATCATTTGTTCAGTGCAAGCTCACTCTTCTGGCCCTATAGGAAACACAGAAGAGAAGAAGAGTGCTCTTTTCTCAAAAGCAGATGTGTTTCTTGTAAGGCAAGCTAGCGTTTGTTTCCCAGGCTATAATGGATTAGAATCACATGCAGTTTGTGGTCCTGGGAGCAAGAGTTGTTTTCTGGTAAGAAGAGTCACTATTGTGCTACCATTGCCATACACAGTGCAAATTGCACTCGCGTATGCTCCCAGCAAGTACAGTGTATTGGACTGAAGAGGAGCTACTGTTCTTGTCAGTTTCCTAAGCAGAGTTGAACAAGATATAGCCCGCGTGTGTAGGAAGCACAGTTCTTTTGTTCTGAGCAAGCTCACTGTTCTTGCCCTATAGGAAACACAGTAGAGTAGAAGAGTGCTCTTTTCTCAAAAGCAGAGTGTTTTTCTTGTAAGGCGAGCTAGCGTTTGTTTCCCAGTCCTAAATGGAGTTGAATCACATGGAGTTCCTGTCTTACGAGCAAGACTTGTTTTCTGGAAAGGAAAGTCACTATTGTGCTCCCTTTGCCATACACAGTGCAAATAGCACTCGCGTCTGTTCCCAGCAAGTACAGTGTATTGGACTGAAGAGGAGCTACTGCTCTTGTCAGTTTCCTAAGCAAAGTTGAACTAGATATGGCCCTTGTGTGTAGGAAACACAGTTCTTTTGTTCTGAGCAAGCTCACTGTTCGGACCCCATAGGAAACATAGTAGAATAGAAGAGTGCTCTTTTATCAAAAGCAGAGTGTGTTTCTTGTAAGGCGAGCTAGCGTTTGATTCCCAGTCCTAAATGGAGTTGAATCACATGCAGTTTCTGGTCCTACGAGCAAGGGATGTTTTCTGGAAAGGAAAGTCACTATTGTTCTCCCTTTGCCATAAACAGTGCAAATAGCACTCACGTCTGTTCCCAGCAAGTACAGTGTATTGGACTGCAGAGGAGCTACTGTTCTTGTCAGTTTCCTAAGCAGAGTTGAACTAGATATGGCCCGTGTGTGTAGGAAGCACAGTTCTTTTGTTCTGAGCAAGCTCACTGTTCTGGCCCTATAGGAAACACAGAAGAGTAGAAGAGTGCTCTTTTCTCAGAAGCAGAGTTTGTTTCTTGTAAGGCGAGCTAGCGTTTGTTTCCCACTCCTAAATGGAGTTGAATCACATGCCGTTTCTGGTCCTATGAGCAAGAGTTGTTTTCTGGTAAGAAGAGTCACTATTGTGCTACCATTGCCATACTCAGTGCAAATAGCACTCGAGTCTGTTCCCAGCAAGAACAGTGTATTGGACAGAAGAGGAGCTACTGTTCTTGTCAGTTTCCTAAGCAGAGTTGAACTAGATATGGCCCGTGTGTGTGAAGCACAGTTCTTTTGTTCTGAGCAAGCTCAATTTTCAGACCCCTTAGTAAACACAGTAGAGTAGAAGAGTGCTCTTTTCTCAAAAGCAGAGTGTGTTTCTTGGAAGACTAGCTAGTGTTTGTTTCCCAGTCAGAAACGGAGTTGAGTCCCATGCTGTTTCTGGTCCTAGGAGCAAGAGTTGTTTTCTGGCAAGAATAGTCACTATTTCGCTCCCATTGCCATACACAGTGCAAATAGCACTCGTGACTGCTCCCAGCAAGTACAGTGTATTGGACTGAATAGGAGCTACTGTTCTTGTCAGTTTCCTAAGCAGAGTTGAACTAGATATAGCCCGTGTGTGTAGGAAGCACAGTTCTTTTGTTCTGAGCAAGCTCACTGTTCTGGCCCTATAGGAAACACAGTAGAGTAGAAGAGTGCTCTTTTCTCAAAAGCAGAGTTTTTTTCTTGTAAGGTGAGCTAGCGTTTGTTTCCCAGTCCTAAATGGAGTTGAATCACATGCAGTTTTTGGTCCTACGAGCAAGGGATGTTTTCTGGTAAGGAAAGTCTCTATTGTGCTCCCTTTGCCATAAACAGTGCAAATAGCACTGGCGTCTGTTCCCAGAAAGTACAGAGTATTGGAGAGAAGAGGAGCTACTGTTCTTGTCTGTTTCCTAAGCAGAGTTGAAGTAGATATGGCCCGTGTGTGTTAGAAGCACAGTTCTTTTGTTCTGAGCAAGCTCACTGTTCTGGACATAAAGGAAACACAAAAGAGTAGAAGAGTGCTCTTTTCTCAAAAGCAGAGTGTGTTTCTTCTAAGGCAAGCTAGCGTTTGTTTCCAAGTCCTAAAGGAGTTGAATCACATGCAGTTTCTGGTCCTACAAGCAAGAGTTGTTTTCTGGTAAGGAGAGTCACTATTGCACTCCCATTGCCATACACAGGGCAAATAGCACTCGCGTCTGTTCCCAGCAAGTACAGTGTATTAGACTGAAGAGGAGCTACTGTTCTTGTCAGTTTCCTAAGCAGAGTTGAACTATATATGGCCCGTGTGTTAAGGAAGCACAAATCATTTGTTCAGAGCAAGCTCACTCTTCTGGCCCTATAGGAAACACAGAAGAGTAGAAGAGTGCTCTTTTCTCAAAAGCAGAGTGTGTTTCTTGTAAGGCGAGCTAGCGTTTGTTTCCCAGTCTATAATGGATTAGAATCACATGCAGTTTGTGGTCCTGGGAGCAAGAGTTGTTTTCTGGTAGGAAGAGTCACTATTGTGCTACCATTGCCATACACAGTGCAAATTGCACTCGGGTATGCTTCCAGCAAGTACAGTGTATTGGACTGAAGAGGAGCTACTGTTCTTGTCAGTTTCCTAAGCAGAGTTGAACGAGATATGGCCCGTGTGTGTAGGAAGCACAGTTCTTTTGTTCTGAGCAAGCTCACTGTTCTGGCCCTATAGGAAACACAGAGGAGTGGAATAGTACTCTTTTCTCAAAAGCAAAGTGTGTTTCTTGTAAGGTGAGCTAGCATTTGGTTCCAGTCCTAAATGGAGTTGAATTACATGCAGTTTCTTGTCCTATGAGCAAGAGTTGTTTTCTGGTAAGAAGAGTCACTATTGCGCTCCTACTGCCATACACAGTGCTAACAACTCTCGCTACTGTTCTTTGCAAGTACAGTGTATTGGACAGAAGAGGAGCTACTGTTCTTGTCAGTTTCCAGTGGAGTTGAACTAGATATGGCCTGTGTGTAGGAAGCACAGTTCTTTTGTTCTGAGCAAGCTCACTGATCGGACACCATACGAAACACAGTAGAGTAGAAGAGTGCTCTTTTCTCAAAAGCAGAGTGTATTTCTTGTAAGGCAAGCTAGCGTTTGTTTCCCAGTCCTAAATGGAGTTGAATCACATGTAGTTTCTGATCTTAGGAGCAAGAGTTTTTTTCTGGTAAGAAGAGTCACTATTGCGCTCCCATTGTCATACACAGGGCAAATAGCACAGGCGTCTGTTCCCAGCATGTACAGTGTATTGGACTGAAGAGGATCTACTGTTCTTGTCAGTTTCCTAAGCAGAGTTGAACTAGATATGGCTCGTGTGTGTAGGAAGCACAGTTCATTTGTTCTGAGCAAGCTCACCGTTTTGGCCCTATAGGAAACAAAGTAGAGTAGAAGAGTGCTCTTCTCTCAAAAGCAGAGTGTGTTTCTTGTAAGGCGACCTAGCTTTTGTTTCCCAGCCCTAAATGGAGTTGAATCCCATGCAGTTTTTGGTCCTAAGAGCAAGAGTTGTTTTCTGGTAAGAAGAGACACTATTGAGCTCCCATTGCCATACACAGTGCAAATTGCACTCGCGTATGCTCCCAGCAAGTACAGTGTATTGGATTGAAGAGGAGCTAATGTTCTTGTCAGTTTCCTAAGCAGAGTTGAACTAGATATGGCCCGTGTGTGTGAAGCACCGTTCTTTTGCTCTGAGCAAGCTCAATTTTCAGACCCCTTAGTAAACACAGTAGAGTAGAAGAGTGCTCTTTTCTCAAAAGCAGAGTGTGTTTCTTGTAAGGCTAGCTAGTGTTTGTTTCCCAGTCAGAAACGGAGTTGAGTCCCATGCTGTTTCTGGTCCTAGGAGCAAGAGTTGTTTTCTGGCAAGAAGAGTCATTATTTCGCTCCCATTGCCATACACAGTGCAAATAGCACTCGTGACTGCTCCCAGCAAGTACAGTGTATTTGACTGAATAGGAGCTACTGTTCTTGTCAGTTTCCTAAGCAGAGTTGAACTAGATATAGCCCGTGTGTGTAGGAAGCACAGTTCTTTTGTTCTGAGCAAGCTTACTGTTCTGGCCCTATAGGCAACACAGTAGAGTAGAAGAGTGCTCTTTTCTCAAAAGCAGAGTTTTTTTCTTGTAAGGTGAGCTAGCGTTTGTTTCCCAGTCCTAAATGGAGTTGAATCACATGCAGTTTTTGGTCCTACGAGCAAGAGTTGTTTTCTGGTAACTAAAGTCACTATTGTGCTCCCTTTGCCATAAACAGTGCAAATAGCACTGGCGTCTGTTCCCAGCAAGTACAGTGTATTGGACAGAAGAGGATCTAGTGTTTTTGTAAGTTTCCTAAGCAGAGTTGAACTAGATATGGCCTGTGTGTGTAGGAAGCACAGTTCTTTTGTTCTGAGCAAGCTCACTGTTCTGGCCCTATAGGAAACACAGTAGAGTAGAAGAGTGCTCTTTTCTCAAAAGCAGAGTGTGTTTCTTCTAAGGCAAGCTAGCGTTTGTTTCCAAGTCCTAAAGGAGTTGAATCACATGCAGTTTCTGGTCCTACAAGCAAGAGTTGTTTTCTGGTAAGGAGAGTCACTATTGCACTCCCATTGACATACACAGGGCAAATAGCACTCGCGTCTGTTCCCAGCAAGTACAGTGTATTAGACTGAAGAGGAGCTACTGTTCTTGTCAGTTTTCTAAGCAGAGTTGAACTATATATGGCCCGTGTGTTAAGGAAGCACAAATCATTTGTTCAGAGCAAGCTCACTCTTCTGGCCCTATAGGAAACACAGAAGAGTAGAAGAGTGCTCTTTTCTCAAAAGCAGAGTGTGTTTCTTATTAGGCGAGCTAGTGTTTGTTTCCCAGTCCATAATGGAGTTGAATCACATGCAGTTTCTGGTCCTGCGAGCAAGAGTTTTTTTCTGGTAAGAATAGTCACTATTGTGCTACCATTGCCATACACAGTGCAAATTGCACTCGCGTATGCTCCCAGCAAGTACAGTGTATTGGACTGAAGAGGAGCTACTGTTCTTGTCAGTTTCCTAAGCAGAGTTGAACTAGATATAGCCCGTGTGTGTAGGAAGCACAGTTCTTTTGTTCTGAGCAAGCTCACTGTTCTTGCCCTATGGAAACACAGTAGAGTAGAAGAGTGCTCTTTTCTCAAAAGCAGATTGTGTTTCTTTTAAGGTGAGCTAGCGTTTGTTTCCCAGTCCTAAATGGAGTTGAATCACATGCAGTTTTTGGTCCTATGAGCAAGGGATGTTTTCTGGTAAGGAAAGTCACTATTGCGCTCCCTTTGCCCTACACAGTTCAAATAGCACTCGCGTCTGTTCCCAGCAAGTACAGTGTATTGGACTGAAGAGGAGCTACCGTTCTTGTCAGTTTCCTAAGCAGAGTTGAACTAGATATGGCCTGTGTATGTAGGAAGCACAGTTCTTTTGTTCTGAGCAAGCTCACTGTTCTGGCCCTATAGGAAACACAGTAAAGTAGAAGAGTGCTCTTTTCTCAAAAGCAGAGTGTGTTTCTTGTAAGGCGAGCTAGCGTTTGTTTTTCAGTCCAAAATGGTGTTGAATCACATGCAGTTTCTGGTCCTACGAGCAAGGGATGTTTTCTGGCAAGGAAAGTCACTATTGTGCTCCCTTTGCCATAAACAGTGCAAATAGCACTCACGTCTGCTCCAGCAAGTACAGTGTATTGGACTGAAGAGGAGCTACTGTTCTTCTCAGTTTCCTGAGCAGAGTTGAACTAGATATGGCCCCTGTGTGTAGGAAGCACAGTTCTTTTGTTCTGAGCAAGCTCACTGTTCAGACCCCATAGGAAACACCGTAGAGTAGAAGAGTGCTCTTTTCTCAGAAGCAGAGTGTGTTTCTTGTAAGGCGAGCTAGCGTTTGTTTCCAAGTCCGAAATGGAGTTGAATCCCATGCAGTTTCTGGTCCTAAGAGCAAGTGTTGTTTTCTTGTAAGAAGATTCAGTATTGTGCTCCAATTGCCACATACACTGCAAATAGCCCTCGCCTCTGTTCCCAGCAAGTACAGTGTATTGGACTGAAGAGGAGCTACTGTTCTTGTCAGTTTCTTAAGCAGAGTTGAACTAGATATGGCCCGTTTGTGTAGGAAGCACAGTTCTTTTGTTCTGAGAAAGCTCACTGTTCTGGCAATATAGGAAACACAGTAGAGTAGAAGAGTGATTTTTTCTCAAACCAGAGTGTGTTTCTTGTAAGGCAAGATAGTGTTTGTTTCCCAGTCCAAAATAGAGTTGAATCACAAGCAGTTTTTGGTCCCATGAACAAGAGTTGTATTCCGGTAAATAAAGTCACTATTGTGCTCCCTTTGCCATACACAGTGCAAATAGCACTCGCGTCTGTTCACATTAAGTACAGTGTATTGGACTGAAGAGGAGCTACTGTTCTTGTCAGTTTCCAGTGGAGTTGAACTAGATATGGCCCCTGTGTGTAGGAAGCACAGCTCTTTTGTTCTGAGCAAGCTCACTGTTCGGACCCCAAAGGAAACACTGTAGAGTAGAAGAGTGCTCTTTTCTCAAAAGCAGAGTGTGTTTCTTATAAGGAGAGCTAGCGTTTGTTTCCCAGTCCTAAATGGAGTTGAATCCCATGCAGTTTCTGGTCCTACGAGCAAGAGTTGTTTTCTGGTAAGAAGAGTCACTATTGGGCTCCCATTGCCATACACAGTGCAAATAGCACTCACGTCTGTTCGCAAAAAGTACAGTGTATTGGACTGAAGATGAGCTACTGTTCTTGTCAGTTTGCTAAGCAGAATTGAACTGGATATGGCCCCTGTGTGTAGGAAGCACAGTTCTTTTGTTCTGAGCAAGCTCACTGTTCGGACCCCATAGGAAACACCTTAGAGTAGAAGAGTGCTCTTTTCTCAAAAGCAGAGTGTGTTTCTTGTACGGCGAGCTAGCGTTTGTTTCCCAGTCCTAAATGGAGTTGAATCCCATGCAGTTTCTGGTCCTACGAGCAAGAATTGTTTTCTGGTAAGAAGAGGCACTATTGGGCTCCCATTGGCAAATACAGTGCAAATAGCACTCGCGTCTGTTCTCAGCAAGTACAGTGTATTGGACTGAATAGGAGCTACTGTTCTTGTCAATTTCCTAAGCAGAATTGAACTAGATATGGCCCGTGTGTGTAGGAAGCACAGTTCTTTTGTTCTCAGCAAGCTCACTGTTCGGATCCCGTAGGAAACACTGTAGAGTAGAAGAGTGCTCTTTTCTCAAAAGCAGAGTGTGTTTCTTGTAAGTCGAGCTAGTGTTTGTTTCCCAGTCAGAAATGGAGTTGAATCCCATGCAGTTTCTGGTCCTATGAGCAAGAGTTGTTTTCTGGTAAGAAGAGTCACTATTGCGCTCCCTTTGTCATACACAGGGCAAATAGCACTCGCGTCTGTTCCCAGCAAGTACAGTGTTTTGGACTGAAGAGGATCTACTATTCTTGTCAGTTTTTTAAGCAGAATTGAACTAGATATGACCGTTTGTGTAGGAAGCACAGTTCTTTTGTTCTGAGCAAGCTTACTGTTTTGGCCCTATAGGAAACACAGTAGAGTAGAAGAGTGCTCTTTTCTCAAAAGCAGAGTGTGTTTCTTGTAAGGAGAGCTAGCGTTTGTTTCCCAGTCCTAAATGGAGTTGAATCACATGGAGTTTCTGTCTTACGAGCAAGACTTGTTTTCTGGAAAGGAAAGTCACTATTGTGCTCCCTTTGCCATACACAGTGCAAATAGCACTCGCGTCTGTTCACATTAAGTACAGTGTATTGGACTGAAGAGGAGCTACTGTTCTTGTCAGTTTCCAGTGGAGTTGAACTAGATATGGCCCCTGTGTGTAGGAAGCACAGTTCTTTTGTTCTGAGCAAGCTCACTGTTCGGACCCCATAGGAAACACTGTAGAGTAGAAGAGTCCTCTTTTCTCAAAAGCAGAGTGTGTTTCTTGTAAGGAGAGCTAGCGTTTGTTTCCCAGTCCTAAATGGAGTTGAATCCCATGCAGTTTCTGGTCCTACGAGCAAGAGTTGTTTTCTGGTAAGAAGAGTCACTATTGGGCTCCCATTGCCATACACAGTGCAAATAGCACTCACGTCTGTTCGCAACAAGTACAGTGTATTGGACTGAAGATGAGCTACTGTTCTTGTCAGTTTGCTAAGCAGAATTGAACTGGATATGGCCCCTGTGTGTAGAAAGCACAGTTCTTTTGTTCTGAGCAAGCTCACTGTTCGGACAACATAGGAAACACCTTAGAGTAGAATAGTGCTCTTTTCTCAAAAGCAGAGTGTGTTTCTTGTAAGGCGAGCTAGCGTATGTTTCCCAGTCCTAAATGGAGTTGAATCCCATGCAGTTTCTGGTCCTACGAACAAGAGTTGTTTTCTGGTAAGAAAAGGCACTATTGCGCTCCCATTGTCATACACAGGGCAAATAGCACTCGCGTCTGTTCCCAGCATGTACAGTGTATTGGACTGAAAAGGATCTATTGTTCTTGTCAGTTTCCTAAGCAGAATTGAACTAGATATGGCCGTGTATGTAGGAAGCACAGTTCTTTTGTTCTGAGCAAGCTCTATGTTCAGTCCCTATAGGAAACACAGTAGAGTAGAAGAGTGCTCTTTTTCAAAAGCAGAGTGTTTTTCTTGTAAGGCGAGCTAGCGTTTTTTTCCAGTCCTAACTGGAGTTGAATCACATGCAGTTTTTGGTCCTACCAGCAAGAGTTGTTCTCTGGTAAGGAAAGTCACTATTGCGTTCCCTTTGCCATACACAGTGCAAATAGCACTCGCGTCTGTTTCCAGCAAGTACAGTGTATTAGTCTGAAGAGGAGCTACTGTTCTTGTCAGTTTCCTAAGCAGAGTTGAACTAGATACACCCCGTGTGTAGGAAGCACAGTTCTTTTGTTCTGAGCAAGCTCACTGTTCGGACCCCATAGGAAACACAGTAGAGTAGAAGAGTTCTCTTTTCTCAAAAGCAGAGTGTGTTTCTTGTACGGTGAGCTAGCGTTTGTTTCCCAGTCCTAAATGGAGTTGATACACATGCAGTTTCTGGTCCTACGAACAAGAGTTGTTTTCTGCTAAGGAAAGTCACTATTGTGCTCCCATTGCCTTACATAGTGCAAATAGTACTCGCGTCTGTTCCCAGCATGTACAGTGTATTGGACTGAAAAGGATCTTTTGTTCTTGTCAGTTTCCTAAGCAGAATTGAACTAGATATGGCTGTGTATGTAGGAAGCACAGTTCTTTTGTTCTGAGCAAGCTCTCTGTTCTGGCCCTATAGGAAACACAGTAGAGTAGAAGAGTGCTCTTTTCTCAAAAGCAGAGTGTGTTTCTTGTAAGGAGAGCTAGCGTTTGTTTCCCAGTCCTAACTGGAGTTGAATCACATGCAGTTTTTGGTCCTACCAGCAAGAGTTGTTTTCTGGTAAGGAACGTCCCTCTTGCGCTCCCTTTGCCAAACACAGTACAAATAGCACTCGTGTCTGTTTCCAGGAAGTACAGTGTATTGGACTGAAAAGGAGCTACTGTTCTTGTCAGTTTCCTAAGCAGAGTTGAACTAGATATGGCCCGTGTGTGTAGGAAGCACAGATCTTTTGTTCTGAGCAAGCTCACTGTTCAGACACCATAGGAAACACTGTAGAGTAGAAGAGTGCTCTTTTCTCAAAAGCAGAGTGTGTTTCTTGAAAGGCAAGCTACTGTTTGTTTCCCAGTCAGAAATGGAATTGAATCCCGTGCAGTTTCTGGTCCTACGAGCAAGAGTTTTTTTCTGGTATTAAGAGTCACTATTGCGCTCCCATTGCCATACACAGTGCATATAGCACTGGCGTCTGTTCCCTGCATGTACAGAGTATTGGACTGAATAGGAGCTACTGTTCTTGTCAGTTTCCTAAGCAGAGTTAAACTAGATATGGCCTGTGTGTGTAGGAAGCACAGTTCTTTTTTCCGAGGAAGTTCACTGTTCTGGCCCTATAGGAAACACAGTAGAGTAGAAGAGTGCTCTTTTCTCAATAGCAGAATCTGTTTCTTGTAAGGCGAGCTTGCGTTTCTTTCCCAGTCCTAAATGGAGTTGAGTCACATGCAGTTTCTGGTCCTATGAGCAAGAGTTGTTTTCTGGTAAGGAATGTCACTATTGTGCTCCCTTTGCCATACACAGTGCAAATAGCACTCGCGTCTGTTCCCAGCAAGTACAGTGTATTGGACTGAAGAGGAGCTACTGTTCTTGTCAGTTTCCTAAGCAGAGTTGAACTAGATATGGCCCGTTTGTGTAGGAAGCACAGTTCTTTTGTTCTGAGAAAGCTCACTGTTCTGGCAATATAGGAAACACAGTAGAGTAGAAGAGTGATCTTTTCTCAAAACCAGGGTGTGTTTCTTGTAAGGCAAGATAGTGTTTGTTTCCCAGTCCTAAATGGAGTTGAATCACAAGCAGTTTTTGGTCCCATGAGCAAGAGTTGTTTTCTGGTAAGGAAAGTCACTATTGTGCTCCCATTGCCATACACAGTATAAATAGCACTCGCGTCTGTTCCCATTAAGTACAGTGTATTGGACTGAAGAGGAGCTACTGTTCTTGTCAGTTTCCTAAGCAGAGTTGAACTAGATATGGCACGTGTGTGTAGGAAGCACAGTTCTTTTTTTCTGAGCAAGCTCACTGTTCGGACCCCATAGGAAACACAGTAGAGTAGGAGAATGCTCTTTTCTCAAAAGCAGAGTTTGTTCCTTGTAAGGCGAGCTAGCGTTTGTTTCCCAGTCCTAAATGGAGTTGAATCACATGCAGTTTCTGGTCCTATGAGCAAGATTTGTTTTCTGGTACTAATAGTCACTATTGCGCTCCCATTGTCATACACAGGGCAAATAGCACTCGCGTCTGTTCCCAGCATTTACAGTGTATTGGACTGAAAAGAATCTATTGTTCTTGTCAGTTTCCTAAGCAGAATTGAACTAATTATGTCCTTGTATGTAGGAAGCACAGTTCTTTTGTTCTGAGCAAGCTCTCTGTTCTGGCCCTATGGGAAACACAGTAGAGTAGAAGAGTGCTCCTTTCTCAAAAGCAGAGTGTGTTTCTTGTAAGGCCAGCTAGTGTTTTTTTCCCAGTCCTATATGGAGTTGAATCACATGCAGTTTCTGGTCCTACGAGCAAGAGTTGTTTTCTGGTAAGAAGAGTCACTATTGCGCTCCCATTGTCATACACAGGGCAAATAGCACTCGCGTGTGTTCCCAGCATTTACAGTGTATTGGACTGAAAAGGATATATTGTTCTTGTCAGTTTCCTAAGCAGAATTGAACTAGATATGGCCGTGTGTGTAGGAAGCACAGTTCTTTTGTTCTGAGCAAGCTCTCAGTTCTGGCCCTGTAGGAAACACAGTGGAGTAGAAGAGTGCTCTTTTCTCAAAAGCAGAGTGTGTTTCTTGTAAGGCGAGCTAGCATTTGTTTCCCAGTCCTAAATTGAGTTGAATCACATGCAGTATTTGGTCCTACGAGTAAGAGTTGTTTTCTGGTAAGAAGAGTCACTATTGTGCTCCCATTGTCATACACAGGGCAAATAGCACTCGCGTGTGTTCCCAGCATTTACAGTGTATTGGACTGAAAAGGATATATTGTTCTTGTCAGTTTCCTAAGCAGAATTGAACTAGATATGGCCGTGTGTGTAGGAAGCACAGTTCTTTTGTTCTGAGCAAGCTCTCTGTTCTGGTCCTGTAGGAAACACAGTGGAGTAGAAGAGTGCTCTTTTCTCAAAAGCAGAGTGTGTTTCTTGTAAGGCGAGCTAGCGTTTGTTTCCCAGTCCTAAATGGAGTTGAATCACATGCAGTTTTTGGTCCTACCAGCAAGAGTTGTTTTCTAGTAAGGAAAGTCACTATTGTGCTCCCTTTGCCATACACAGTGCAAATAGCACTCGCATCTGTTTCCAGCAAGTACAGTGTATTATACTGAAGAGGAGCTACTGTTCTTGTCAGTTTCCTAAGCAGAGTTGAACTAGATATGACACGTGTGTGTAGGAAGCACAGTTCTTTTTTTCTGAGCAAGCTCACTGTTCGGACCTCATAGGAAACACAGTAGAGTAGGAGAGTGCTCTTTTCTCAAAAGCAGAGTGTGTTTCTTGTAAGGCGAGCTAGCGTTTGTTTCCCAGTCCTAAATGTAGTTGAATTACATGCACTTTCTGGTCCTACGAGCAAGATTTGTTTTCTGGTAGAAAGAGACAATATTGCGCTCCCATTGTCATACACAGTGCATATAGCACTGGCGTCTGTTCCCTGCATGTACAGAGTATTGGACTGAATAGGAGCTACTGTTCTTGTCAGTTTCCTAAGCAGAGTTAAACTAGATATGGCCTGTGTGTGTAGGAAGCACAGTTCTTTTGTTCTGAGCAAGTTCACTGTTCTGGCCCTATAGGAAACACAGTAGAGTAGAAGAGTGCTCTTTTCTCAAAAGCAGAGTCTGTTTTTTGTAAGGCGAGCTTGCGTTTCTTTCCCAGTCCTAAATGGAGTTGAGTCACATGCAGTTTCTGGTCCTATGAGCAAGAGTTGTTTTCTGGTAAGGAATGTCACTATTGTGCTCCCTTTGCCATACACAGTGCAAATAGCACTCGCGTCTGTTCCCAGCAAGTACAGTGTATTGGACTGAAAAGGATCTATTTTCTTGTCAGTTTCCTAAGCAGAATTGAACTAGATATGGCCCTGTATGTAGGAAGCACAGTTCTTTTGTTCTGAGCAATCTCTCTGTTCTGGCCCTCTAGGAAACACAGTAGAGTAAAAGACTGCTTTTTTCTCAAAAGCAGAGTGTGTTTCTTGAAAGGCGAGCTAGTGTTTGTTTCCCAGTCCTAAATGGAGTTGAATCACATGCAGTTTCTAATCCTACGAGCAAGAGTTCTTTTATGGTAAGAATAGTCACTATTGCGCTGCCATTGCCATACATGGGACAAATAGCACTGGCGTCTGCTCCCAGCAAGTACGGTATATTGGACTGAAGAGGATCTACTGTTCTTGTCAGGTTCCTAAGCAGAATTGAACTAGATATGGCCGTGTGTGTAGGAAGCACAGTTCTTTTGTTCAGAGCAAGCTCACTGTTCGGACCCTATAGGAAACACAAAAGAGTAGAAGAGTGCTCTTTTTCAAAAGCAGAGTGTGTTTCTTGTAAGTCGAGCTAGTGTTTGTTTCACAGTCAGAAATGGAGTTGAATCCCATGCAGTTTCGGAACCTACGAGCAAGAGGTGTTTTCTGGTAAGAAGAGTCTCTACTGCGCTCCCATTATCATACTAAGGGCAAATAGCACTGGCGTCTGTTCCCAGCATGTACAGTGTATTGGACTGAAGAGGACCAACTGTTCTTGTCAGTTTCCTAAGCAGAGTTGAACTAGATATAGCCCGTGTGTGTAGGAAGCACAGTTCTTTTGTTCTTAGCAAGCTCACTATTCTGGGCCAATAGGAAACACAGTAGAGTAGAAGAGTGCTCTTTTCTCAAAAGGAGAGTGTGTTTCTTGTAAAGCGAGCTAGCGTTTGTTTCCCAGTCCTAAATGAAGTTGAATCACATGCACTTTCTGGTCCTACGAGCAAGAGTTGTTTTCTGGAAAGGAAAGTCATTATTGCGCTCCCATTGCCATACATAGTGCAAATAGCACTCACGTCTGTTCCCAGCAAGTACAGTGTATTGGACTGAAGAGGAGCTACTGTTCTTGTCAGTTTCCTAAGCAGAGTTGAACTAGATATGGCCCGTGTGTGTAGGAAGCACAGTTCTTTTGTTCTGACCAAGCTCACTGTTCGGACACCATAGGAAACACTGTAGAGTAGAAGAGTGCTCTTTTCAAAAAGCAGAGTGTGTTTCTTGAAAGGCAAGCTAGTGTTTGTTTCCCAGTCAGAAATGGAATTGAATCCCGTGGAGTTTCTGGTCCTATGAGCAAGAGTTTTTTTTCTGGTAATAAGAGTCACTATTGCGCTCCCATTTCCATACACAGTGCATATAGCACTGGCGTCTGTTCCCTGCATGTACAGAGTATTGGAGTGAAGAGAAGCTACTGTTCTTGTCAGTTTCCTAAGCAGAGTTAAACTAGATATGGCCCCTGTGTGTAGGAAGCACAGTTCTTTTGTTCTGATTAAATTCACTGTTCTGGCCCTATAGGAAACACAGTAGAGTAGAAGAGTGCTCTTTTCTCAAAAGCAGAGTGTGTTTCTTGTAAGGCGAGCTAGCATTTCTTTCCCAGTCCTAAATGGAGTTGAGTCACATGCAGTTTCTGGTCCTACGAGCAAGAGTTGTTTTCTGGTAAGAAGAGTCACTATTGCGCTCCCATTGTCATACACAGGGCAAATAGCACTGGTGTCTGTTCTCAGCATGTGCAGTGTATTTGACTGAAGAGGGTATACTGTTCTTGTCAGTTTCCTAAGCTAAATTGAACTAGATATGGCCCGTGTGTGTAGGAAGCACACTTCTTTTGTGTTGTGCAAGCTTACTGTTCTGGCCCTATAGGAAACACAGTAGAGTAGAAGAGTGCTCTTTTCTCAAAAGCAGAGTTTGTTTCTTGTAAGGAGAGCTAGCATTTATTTCCCAGTTCTAAATGGAGTTGAATCACATGCAGTTTTTGGTCCTATGAGCAAGAGTTTTTTTCTGGTAAGGAATGTCACTATTGCGCTCCCATTGGCATATACAGTGCAAATAGCACTCGCGTCTGTTCCCAGCAAGTACAGTGTATTGGACTGAAGAGGAGCTACTGTTCTTGTCAGTTTCCTAAGCAGTGTTGAACTAGATATGGCACGTGTGTGTAGGAAGCACAGTTCTTTTTTTCTGAGCAAGCTCACTGTTCTGGCCCTATAGGAAACACAGTAGAGTAGAAGAGTACTCTTTTCTCAAAAGCAGAGTGTGTTTCTTGTAAGTCCAGCTAGTGTTTTTTTCCCAGTCCTATATGGATTTGAATCACATGCAGTTTCTGGTCCTACGAGCAAGAGTTGTTTTCTGGTAAGAAGAGTCACTATTGCGCTCCCATTGTAATACACAGGGCAAATAGCACTCGCGTCTGTTCCCAGCATTTACAGTGTATTGGACTGAAAAGGATCTATTGTTCTTGTCAGTTTCCTAAGCAGAATTGAACTAGATATGGCCCTGTATGTAGGAAGCACAGTTCTTTTGTTCTGAGCAAGCTCTCTGTTCTGGCCCTGTAGGAAAAACAGTGGAGTAGAAGAGTGCTCTTTTCTCAAAAGCAGAGTGTGTTTCTTGTAAGGCGAGCTAGCGTTTGTTTCCCAGTCCTAAATGGAGTTGAATCACATGCACTTTCTGGTCCTACGAGCAAGATTTGTTTTCTGGTAGAAAGAGACAATATTGCGCTCCCATTGTCATACACAGTGCATATAGCACTGGCGTCTGTTCCCTGGATGTACAGAGTATTGGACTGAATAGGAGCTACTGTTCTTGTCAGTTTCCTAAGCAGAGTTAAACTAGATATGGCCTGTGTGTGTAGGAAGCACAGTTCTTTTGTTCTGAGCAAGTTCACTGTTCTGGCCCTATAGGAAACACAGTAGAGTAGAAGAGTGCTCTTTTCTCAAAAGCAGAGTCTGTTTTTTGTAAGGCGAGCTTGCGTTTCTTTCCCAGTCCTAAATGGAGTTGAGTCACATGCAGTTTCTGGTCCTATGAGCAAGAGTTGTTTTCTGGTAAGGAATGTCACTATTGCGCTCCCCTTGCCATACACAGTGCAAATAGCACTCGCGTCTGTTCCCAGCAAGTACAGTGTATTGGACTGAAAAGGATCTATTTTCATGTCAGTTTCCTAAGCAGAATTGAACTAGATATGGCCCTGTATGTAGGAAGCACAGTTCTTTTGTTCTGAGCAATCTCTCTGTTCTGGCCCTCTAGGAAATACAGTAGAGTAAAAGATTGCTTTTTTCTCAAAAGCAGAGTGTGTTTCTTGAAAGGCGAGCTAGCGTTTGTTTCCCAGTCCTAAATGGAGTTGAATCACATGCAGTTTCTAATCCTACGAGCAAGAGATCTTTTATGGTAAGAATAGTCACTATTGCGCTGGCATTGCCATACATGGGACAAATAGCACTGGCGTCTGCTCCCAGCAAGTACGGTGTATTGGACTGAAGAGGATCTACTGTTCTTGTCAGGTTCCTAAGCAGAATTGAACTAGATATGGCCGTGTGTGTAGGAAGCACAGTTCTTTTGTTCAGAGCAAGCTCACTGTTCGGACCCTATAGGAAACACAGTAGAGTAGAAGAGTGCTCTTTTTCAAAAGCAGAGTGTTTTTCTTGTAAGGCGAGCTAGCTTTTGTTTCCCAGTCCTAACTGGAGATGAATCACATGCAGTTTTTGGTCCTACCAGCAAGAGTTGTTTTCTGGTAAGGAAAGTCACTATTGCGCTCCCTTTGCCATACACAGTGCAAATAGCACTCGTGTCTGTTTCCAGCAAGTACAGTGTATTGGACTGAAGAGGAGCTACTGTTCTTGTCAGTTTCCTAAGCAGAGTTGATCTAGATATGGCCCGTGTGTGTAGGAAGCACAGTTCTTTGTTCTGAGCAAGCTCACTGTTCAGACAACATAGGAAACACTGTAGAGTAGAAGAGTGCTCTTTTCTCAAAAGCAGAGTGTGTTTCTTGAAAGGAAAGCTAGTGCTTGTTTCCCAGTCAGAAATGGAATTGAATCCCGTGCAGTTTCTGGTCCAACGAGCAAGAGTTTTTTTCTGGTAATAAGAGTCACTATTGCGCTCCCATTGCCATACACTGTGCATATAGCACTCGTGTCTGTTCCCTGCATGTACAGAGTATTGGACTGAATAGGAGCTACTGTTCTTGTCAGTTTCCTAAGCAGAGTTGAACTAGATATGGCCTGTGTGTGTAGGAAGCACAGTTCTTTTGTTCTGAGCAAGTTCACTGTTCTGGCCCTATAGGAAACACAGTAGAGTAGAATGGTGCTCTTTTCTCAAAAGCAGAGTCTGATTCTTGTAAGGCGAGCTTGCGTTTCTTTCCCAGTCCTAAATGGAGTTGAGTCACATGCAGTTTCTGGTCCTATGAGCAAGAGTTGTTTTCTGGTAAGGAATGTCACTATTGCGCTCCCTTTGCCATACACAGTGCAAATAGCACTCGCGTCTGTTCCCAGCAAGTACAATGTATTGGACTGAAAAGAATCTATTGTTCTTGTCAGTTTCCTAAGCAGAATTGAACTAGATATGTCCCTGTATGTAGGAAGCACAGTTCTTTTGTTCTGAGCAAGCTCTCTGTTCTGGCCCTATAGGAAACACAGTAGAGTAGAAGAGTGCTTTTTTCTCAAAAGCAGAGTGTGTTTATTGAAAGGCAAGCTAGTGTTTGTTTCCCAGTCAGAAATGGAATTGAATCCCGTGCAGTTTCTGGTCCTACGAGCAAGAGTTTTTTTCTTGTAAGAAGAGTCACTATTGTGCTCTCATTGCCATACTCAGTGCAAATAGCACTCGAGTCTGTTCCCTGCATGTTCAGAGTATTGGACTGAAGAGGAGCTACTGTTCTTGTCAGTTTGCTAAGCAGAGTTGAACTAGATATGGCCCCTGTGTGTAGGAAGCACAGTTCTTTTGTTCTGAGCAAGTTCACTGTTCTGGCCATATAGGAAACACAGAAGAGTAGAAGAGTGCTCTTTTCTCAAAAGCAGAGTGTGTTTCTTGTAAGGCGAGCTAGCGTTTCTTTCCCAGTCCTAAATGGAGTTGAGTCACATGCAGTTTCTGGTCCTACGAGCAAGAGTTGTTTTCTGGTAAGAAGAGTCACTATTGTGCTCCCATTGTCATACACAGGGCAAATAGCACTGGTGTCTGTTCCCAGCATGTGCAGTGTATTTGACTGAAGAGGTTATACTGTTCTTGTCAGTTTCCTAAGCTGAACTGAACTAGATATGGCCGTGTGTGTAGGAAGCACACTTCTTTTGTTCTGTGCAAGCTTACTGTTCTGGCCCTAAAGGAAACACAATAGAGTAGAAGAGTGCTCTTTTCTCAAAAGCAGAGTGTGTTTCTTGTAAGGCGAGCTAGCATTTATTTCCCAGTTCTAAATGGAGTTGAATCACATGCAGTTTTTGGTCCTACCAACAAGAGTTGTTTTCTAGTAAGGAAAATCACTATTGCGCTCCCTTTGCCATACACAGTGCAAATAGCACTCGCGTCTGTTCCCAGCAAGTACAGTGTATTGGACTGAAGAGGAGCTACTGTTCTTGTCATTTTCCTAAGAGGAGTTGAAATAGATATGTCCCGTGTGTGTAGGAAACACAGTTCTTTTGTTCTGAGAAACCACACTGTGCAGACACCATAGGAAACACAGTAGAGTAGATGAGTGCTCTTTTCTCAAAATTAGAGTGTGTTTCTTGAAAGGCGAGCTAGTATTTGCTTCCCAGTCAGAAATGGAGTTGAATCCCATGCAGTTGCTTGTCCTACGAGCAAGAGTTTTTTTCTGGTAAGAAGAGTCACTATTGCGCTCCCATTGCCATACACAGAGCAAATAGCACTGGCGCCTGTTCCCAGCAAGTACAGTGTATTGGACTGAAGAGGAGCTACTGTTCTTGTCAGTTTCCTAAGCAGAGTTGAACTAGATATGGCCCGTGGGTGTAGGAAGCACAGTTCTTTTGTTCTGAGCAAGCTCACTATTCTGGCCCTATAGGAAACACAGTAGAGTAGAAGAGTGCTCTTTTCTGAGAAGCAGAGTGTGTTTCTTGTAAGGCGAGCTAGCGTTTGTTTCCCAGTCCTAAATGGAGTTGAATCACATGCAGTTTCTGGTCCTATGAGCAAGAGTTGTTTTCTGGTAAGAAGAGTCACTATTGCACTCCCATTGTCATACACAGGGCAAATAGCACTGGCGTCTGTTCCCAGCATGTACAGTGTATTGGCCTGAAGAGGAGCTACTGTTCTTGTCAGTTTCCTAAGCAGAATTTAACTTGATATGGCCATGTGTGTAGGAAGCACAGTTCTTTTGTTCTGAGCAAGCTCACTCTTTGGGCCCTATAGGAAACACAGTAGAGTAGAAGAGTGCTCTTTTCTCAAAAGAAGAGTGTGTTTCTTGTAAGGCGAGCTAGCGTTTGTTTCCCAGTCCTAAATTGAGTTGAATCACGTGCAGTTTTTGGTCCCACGAGCTAGAGTTGTTTTCTGGTAAGGAAAGTCACTATTGCGCTCCCATTGACACACACAGTGCAAAGAGGACTCGCGTCTGTTCCATCAAGTACAGTGTATTGGACTGAAGAGGAGCTACTGTTCTTGTCAGTTTCCTAAGCAGAGTTGAACAAGATATGTCCCATGTGTGTAGGAAGACCAGTTCTTTTGTACTGTAATCTCACTGATCGAACCCATAGGAAACAGAGTAGAGTAGAAGAGTGCTCTTTTCTCAAAAGCAGAGTGTGTTTCTTGTAAGGCGAGCTAGCATTTGTTTCCAGTCCATAATGGAGTTGAATCACATGCAGTTTCTGTTCCTAAGAGCAAGAGTTGTTTTCTGGTAAGAAGAGTCACTATTGCGCTCCCATTGTCATACACAGGGCAAATAGCACTGCCGTCTGTTCCCAGCATGTACAGTGTATTGGACTTAAGAGGATCTACTGTTCTTGTCAGTTTCCTAAGCAGAATTGAACTAGATATAGCCCGTGTGTGTAGGAAGCACAGTTCTTTTGTTCTGAGCAAGCTCACTGTTTTGGCCCTATAGGAAACACAGTAGAGTAGAAGAGTGCTCTTTCCTCAAAAGAAGAGTGTGTTTCTTGTAAGGCGAACTAGTGCTTGTTTCCCAGTCTGAAATGGAGTTGAATCCCATGCAGTTTCTGGTCCTACGAGCAAGAGATATTAACTGGTAAGAAGAGTCACTATTGCGCTCCTATTGCCATATACAGTGCAAATAGCTCTCGTGTCTGTTCCCAGCAAGTACAGTGTATTGGACTGAAGAGGAGCTACTGTTCTTGTCAGTTTCCTAAGCAGAGTTGAACTAGATATGTCCCGTGTGTGTAGGAAGCCCAGTTCTTTTGTACTGTAATCTCACTGATCGAACCCATAGGAAACAGAGTAGAGTAGAAGAGTGCTCATTTCTCAAAAGCAGAGTGTGTTTCTTGTAAGGCGAGCTAGCATTTGTTTCCCAGTCGTAAATGGAGTTGAATCACATGCAGTTTCTGGTCCTAAGAGCAAGAGTTGTTTTCTGGTAAGAAGAGTCACAATTGCGCTCCCATTGTCATACACAGGGCAAATAGCACTGGCGTCTGTTCCCAGCATGTACAGTGTATTGGACTGAAGAGGATCTACTGTTCTTGTCAGTTTCCTAAGCAGAATTGAACTAGATATAACCCGTGTGTGTAGGAAGCACAGTTCTTTTGTTCTGAGCAAGCTCACTGTTCTGGCCCTATAGGAAACACAGTAGAGTAGAAGAGTGCTCTTTTCTCAAAAGCAGAGTGTGTTTCTTGTAAGGCGAACTAGTGCTTGTTTCCCAGTCTGAAATGAAGTTGAATCCCATGCAGTTTCTGGTCCTACGAGCAAGAGATGTTAACTGGTAAGAAGAGTCACTATTGTGCTCCTATTGCCATATACAGTGCAAATAGCTCTCGTGTCTGTTCCCAGCAAGTACAGTGTATTGGACTGAAGAGGAGCTACTGTTCTTGTCAGTTTCCTAAGCGGAGTTAAACTAGATATGGCCCGTGTGTGTAGGAAGCACAGTTCTTTTGTTCTGAGCAAGCTCACTGTTCGAACCCATAGTAAACACAGTAGATTAGAAGAGTGCTCTTTTCTCAAAAGCAGAGTGTGTTTCTTGTAAGGGGAGCTAGCATTTGTTTCCCAGTCCTAAATGGAGTTGAATCACATGCAGTTTTTGATCCTACGAGCAAGAGTTGTTTTCTGGTAACGAAAGTCACTATTGCGCTCCCATTGCCACACACAGTACAAAGAGGACTCGCGTCTGTTCCCATCAAGTACAGTGTATTGGACTGAAGAGGAGCTACTGTTCTTGTCAGTTTCCTAAGCAGAGTTGAACTAGATATGGCCCGTGTGTGTAGGAAGCACAGTTCTTTTCTACTGTAAGCTCACTCATCGAACCCATAGGAAACACAGTAGAGTAGAAGAGTGCCCTTTTCTCAAAAACAGATTGTGTTTCTTGTAAGGCGAGCTAGCATTTGTTTCCCAGTCCTAAATGGAGTTGAATCACATGCAGTTTCTGGTCCTACGAGCAAGAGTTGTTTTCTATTAAGGAGAGTCACTATTGTGCTCCCATTGTCATACACAGGGCAAATTGCACTGGCGTCTGTTCCCAGCATGTACAATTTTTTGGACTGAAAATGATCTACTGTTCTTATCGGTTTCCTAAGCAGAATTGAACTAGATATGGCCATGTGTGTATGAAGCACAGTTCTTTTTTTCTGAGCAAGCTCACTGTTCTGGCCCTATAGAAAACACAGTAGAGTAGAAGAGTGATCTTTTCTCAAAAGCAGAGTGTGTTTCTTGTAAGGTGAGCTAGCGTTAGTTTCCCAGTCCTAAATGGAGTTGAATCACATGCAGTTTTTGATCCTACGAGCAAGAGTTGTTTTCCGGTAAGGAAAGTCACTATTGCGCTCCCATTGCCATACACAGTGCAAATAGAACTCGCCTCTGTTCCCAGCAAGTACAATGTATTGGACTGAAGAGGAGCTACTGTTCTTGTCAGTTTCCTAAGCAGAGTTGAACTAGATATGTCCCGTGTGTGTAGGAAGCCCAGTTCTTTTGTACTGTAAGCTCACTGATCGAACCCATAGGAAACAGAGTAGAGTAGAAGAGTGCTCTTTTCTCAAAAGCAGAGTGTGTTTCTTGTAAGGCGAGCTAGCATTTGTTTCCCATTCCTAAATGGAGTTGAATCACATGCAGTTTCTGGTCCTAAGAGCAAGAGTTGTTTTCTGGTAAGAAGAGTCACTATTGCGCTCCCATTGTCATACACAGGGCAAATAGCACTGCCGTCTGTTCCCACCATGTACAGTGTATTGGACTGAAGAGGATCTACTGTTCTTGTCAGTTTCCTAAGCAGAATTGAACTAGATATAGCCCGTGTGTGTAGGAAGCACAGTTCTTTTGTTCTGAGCAAGCTCACTGTTTTGGCCCTATAGGAAACACAGTAGAGTAGAAGAGTGCTCTTTCCTCAAAAGCAGAGTGTGTTTCTTGTAAGGCGAACTAGTGCTTATTTCCCAGTCTGAAATGGAGTTGAATCCCATGCAGTTTCTGGTCCTACGAGCAAGAGATGTTAACTGGTAAGAAGAGTCACTATTGCGCTCCTATTGCCATATACAGTGCAAATAGCTCTCGTGTCTGTTCCCAGCAAGTACAGTGTATGGGACTGAAGAGGAGCTACTGTTCTTGTCAGTTTCCTAAGCAGAGTTGAACTAGATATGTCCCGTGTGTGTAGGAAGCCCAGTTCTTTTGTACTGTAATCTCACTGATCGAACCCATAGGAAACAGAGTAGAGTAGAAGAGTGCTCATTTCTCAAAAGCAGAGTGTGTTTCTTGTAAGGCGAGCTAGCATTTGTTTCCCAGTCGTAAATGGAGTTGAATCACATGCAGTTTCTGGTCCTAAGAGCAAGAGTTGTTTTCTGGTAAGAAGAGTTACTATTGCGCTCCCATTCTCATACACAGGGCAAATAGCACTGGCGTCTGTTCCCAGCATGTACAGTGTATTGGACTGAAGAGGATCTACTGTTCTTGTCAGTTTCCTAAGCAGAATTGAACTAGATATAGCCCGTGTGTGTAGGAAGCACAGTTCTTTTGTTCTGAGCAAGCTCACTGTTTTATCCCTATAAGAAACACAGTAGAGTAGAAGAGTGCTCTTTTCTCAAAAGCAGAGTGTGTTTCTTGTAAGGCGAACTAGTGTTTGTTTCCCAGTCTGAAATGAAGTTGAATCCCATGCAGTTTCTGGTCCTACGAGCAAGTGATGTTAACTGGTAAGAAGAGTCACTATTGTGCTCCTATTGCCATATACAGTGCAAATAGCTCTCGTGTCTGTTCCCAGCAAGTACAGTGTATTGGACTGAAGAGGAGCTACTGTTCTTGTCAGTTTCCTAAGCGGAGTTAAACTAGATATGGCCCGTGTGTGTAGGAAGCACAGTTCTTTTGTTCTGAGCAAGCTCACTGTTCGAACCCATAGTAAACACAGTAGATTAGAAGAGTGCTCTTTTCTCAAAAGCAGAGTGTGTTTCTTGTAAGGGGAGCTAGCATTTGTTTCCCAGTCCTAAATGGAGTTGAATCACATGCAGTTTTTGATCCTACGAGCAAGAGTTGTTTTCTGGTAACGAAAGTCACTATTGCGCTCCCATTGCCACACACAGTACAAAGAGGACTCGCGTCTGTTCCCATCAAGTACAGTGTATTGGACTGAAGAGGAGCTACTGTTCTTGTCAGTTTCCTAAGCAGAGTTGAACTAGATATGGCCCGTGTGTGTAGGAAGCACAGTTCTTTTCTACTGTAAGCTCACTCATCGAACCCATAGGAAACACAGTAGAGTAGAAGAGTGCCCTTTTCTCAAAAACAGATTGTGTTTCTTGTAAGGCGAGCTAGCATTTGTTTCCCAGTCCTAAATGGAGTTGAATCACATGCAGTTTCTGGTCCTACGAGCAAGAGTTGTTTTCTATTAAGGAGAGTCACTATTGTGCTCCCATTGTCATACACAGGGCAAATTGCACTGGCGTCTGTTCCCAGCATGTACAATTTTTTGGACTGAAAATGATCTACTGTTCTTATCGGTTTCCTAAGCAGAATTGAACTAGATATGGCCATGTGTGTATGAAGCACAGTTCTTTTTTTCTGAGCAAGCTCACTGTTCTGGCCCTATAGAAAACACAGTAGAGTAGAAGAGTGATCTTTTCTCAAAAGCAGAGTGTGTTTCTTGTAAGGTGAGCTAGCGTTAGTTTCCCAGTCCTAAATGGAGTTGAATCACATGCAGTTTTTGATCCTACGAGCAAGAGTTGTTTTCCGGTAAGGAAAGTCACTATTGCGCTCCCATTGCCATACACAGTGCAAATAGAACTCGCCTCTGTTCCCAGCAAGTACAATGTATTGGACTGAAGAGGAGCTACTGTTCTTGTCAGTTTCATAAGCAGAATTGAACTAGATATGGCCATGTGTGAAGGAAGCACAGTTCTTTTGTTCTGATCAAGCTCACTGTTCTGGCCTTATAGAAAACACAGTAGAGTACAAGAGTGATCTTTTCTCAAAAGCAGAGTGTGTTTCTTGTAAGGCGAGCTAGCGTTTGTTTCCCAGTCCTAAATATATTTGAATCACATGCAGTTTTTGATCCTACGAGCAAGAGTTGTTTTCTGGTAAGGAAAGTCACTATTGCGCTCCCATTGTCATACACAGGGCAAATAGCACTGGCCTTGGTTCCTAGCAAGTACAGTGTATTTGACTGAAGAGGATCTACTGTTCTTGTCAGGTTCCTAAGCAGAATTGAACTAGATATGGCCATTTGTGTAGAAAGCACAGTTCTTTTGTTCTGAGCAAGCTCACTGTTTGGACCCCATAGGAAACACAGTAGAGTAGAAGAGTGCTTTTTTCTCAAAAGCAGAGTGTGTTTATTGAAAGACAAGCTAGTGTTTGTTTCCCAGTCAGAAATGGAATTGAATCCCGTGCAGTTTCTGGTCCTACGAGCAAGAGTTTTTTTCTTGTAAGAAGAGTCACTATTGTGCTCTCATTGCCATACTCAGTGCAAATAGCACTCGAGTCTGTTCCCTGCATGTTCAGAGTATTGGACTGAAGAGGAGCTACTGTTCTTGTCAGTTTCCTAAGCTGAACTGAACTAGATATGGCCGTGTGTGTAGGAAGCACACTTCTTTTGTTCTGTGCAAGCTTACTGTTCTGGCCCTATAGGAAACACAATAGAGTAGAAGAGTGCTGTTTTCTCAAAAGCAGAGTGTGTTTCTTGTAAGGCGAGCTAGCATTTATTTCCCAGTTCTAAATGGAGTTGAATCACATGCAGTTTTTGGTCCTACCAACAAGAGTTGTTTTCTAGTAAGGAAAATCACTATTGAGCTCCCTTTGCCATACACAGTGCAAATAGCACTCGCGTCTGTTCCCAGCAAGTACAGTGTATTGGACTGAAGAGGAGCTACTGTTCTTGTCATTTTCCTAAGAGGAGTTGAAATAGATATGTCCCGTGTGTGTAGGAAACACAGTTCTTTTGTTCTGAGAAACCACACTGTGCAGACACCATAGGAAACACAGTAGAGTAGATGAGTGCTCTTTTCTCAAAATTAGAGTGTGTTTCTTGAAAGGCGAGCTAGTATTTGCTTCCCAGTCAGAAATGGAGTTGAATCCCATGCAGTTGCTTGTCCTACGAGCAAGAGATTTTTTCTGGTAAGAAGAGTCACTATTGCGCTCCCATTGCCATACACAGAGCAAATAGCACTGGCGCCTGTTCCCAGCAAGTACAGTGTATTGGACTGAAGAGGAGCTACTGTTCTTGTCAGTTTCCTAAGCAGAGTTGAACTAGATATGGCCCGTGGGTGTAGGAAGCACAGTTCTTTTGTTCTGAGCAAGCTCACTATTCTGGCCCTATTGGAAACACAGTAGAGTAGATGAGTGCTCTTTTCTGAGAAGCAGAGTGTGTTTCTTGTAAGGCGAGCTAGCGTTTGTTTCCCAGTCCTAAATGGAGTTGAATCACATGCAGTTTCTGGTCCTACGAGCAAGAGTTGTTTTCTGGTAAGAAGAGTCACTATTGCACTCCGATTGTCATACACAGGGCAAATAGCACTGGCGTCTGTTCCCAGCATGTACAGTGTATTGGCCTGAAGAGGAGCTACTGTTCTTGTCAGTTTCCTAAGCAGAATTTAACTTGATATGGCCATGTGTGTAGGAAGCACAGTTCTTTTGTTCTGAGCAAGCTCACTCTTTTGGCCCTATAGGAAACACAGTAGAGTAGAAGAGTGCTCTTTTCTCAAAAGAAGAGTGTGTTTCTTGTAAGGCGAGCTAGCGTTTGTTTCCCAGTCCTAAATTGAGTTGAATCACGTGCAGTTTTTGGTCCCACGAGCTAGAGTTGTTTTCTGGTAAGGAAAGTCACTATTGCGCTCCCATTGACACACACAGTGCAAAGAGGACTCGCGTCTGTTCCCATCAAGTACAGTGTATTGGACTGAAGAGGAGCTACTGTTCTTGTCAGTTTCCTAAGCAGAGTTGAACTAGATATGTCCCATGTGTGTAGGAAGACCAGTTCTTTTGTACTGTAATCTCACTGATCGAACCCATAGGAAACAGAGTAGAGTAGAAGAGTGCTCTTTTCTCAAAAGCAGAGTGTGTTTCTTGTAAGGCGAGCTAGCATTTGTTTCCCAGTCCATAATGGAGTTGAATCACATGCAGTTTCTGTTCCTAAGAGCAAGAGTTGTTTTCTGGTAAGAAGTGTCACTATTGCGCTCCCATTGTCATACACAGGGCAAATAGCACTGCCGTCTGTTCCCAGCATGTACAGTGTATTGGACTTAAGAGGATCTACTGTTCTTGTCAGTTTCCTAAGCAGAATTGAACTAGATATAGCCCGTGTGTGTAGGAAGCACAGTTCTTTTGTTCTGAGCAAGCTCACTGTTTTATCCCTATAAGAAACACAGTAGAGTAGAAGAGTGCTCTTTTCTCAAAAGCAGAGTGTGTTTCTTGTAAGGCGAACTAGTGTTTGTTTCCCAGTCTGAAATGAAGTTGAATCCCATGCAGTTTCTGGTCCTACGAGCAAGTGATGTTAACTGGTAAGAAGAGTCACTATTGTGCTCCTATTGCCATATACAGTGCAAATAGCTCTCGTGTCTGTTCCCAGCAAGTACAGTGTATTGGACTGAAGAGGAGCTACTGTTCTTGTCAGTTTCCTAAGCGGAGTTAAACTAGATATGGCCCGTGTGTGTAGGAAGCACAGTTCTTTTGTTCTGAGCAAGCTCACTGTTCGAACCCATAGTAAACACAGTAGATTAGAAGAGTGCTCTTTTCTCAAAAGCAGAGTGTGTTTCTTGTAAGGGGAGCTAGCATTTGTTTCCCAGTCCTAAATGGAGTTGAATCACATGCAGTTTTTGATCCTACGAGCAAGAGTTGTTTTCTGGTAACGAAAGTCACTATTGCGCTCCCATTGCCACACACAGTACAAAGAGGACTCGCGTCTGTTCCCATCAAGTACAGTGTATTGGACTGAAGAGGAGCTACTGTTCTTGTCAGTTTCCTAAGCAGAGTTGAACTAGATATGGCCCGTGTGTGTAGGAAGCACAGTTCTTTTCTACTGTAAGCTCACTCATCGAACCCATAGGAAACACAGTAGAGTAGAAGAGTGCCCTTTTCTCAAAAACAGATTGTGTTTCTTGTAAGGCGAGCTAGCATTTGTTTCCCAGTCCTAAATGGAGTTGAATCACATGCAGTTTCTGGTCCTACGAGCAAGAGTTGTTTTCTATTAAGGAGAGTCACTATTGTGCTCCCATTGTCATACACAGGGCAAATTGCACTGGCGTCTGTTCCCAGCATGTACAATTTTTTGGACTGAAAATGATCTACTGTTCTTATCGGTTTCCTAAGCAGAATTGAACTAGATATGGCCATGTGTGTATGAAGCACAGTTCTTTTTTTCTGAGCAAGCTCACTGTTCTGGCCCTATAGAAAACACAGTAGAGTAGAAGAGTGATCTTTTCTCAAAAGCAGAGTGTGTTTCTTGTAAGGTGAGCTAGCGTTAGTTTCCCAGTCCTAAATGGAGTTGAATCACATGCAGTTTTTGATCCTACGAGCAAGAGTTGTTTTCCGGTAAGGAAAGTCACTATTGCGCTCCCATTGCCATACACAGTGCAAATAGAACTCGCCTCTGTTCCCAGCAAGTACAATGTATTGGACTGAAGAGGAGCTACTGTTCTTGTCAGTTTCATAAGCAGAATTGAACTAGATATGGCCATGTGTGAAGGAAGCACAGTTCTTTTGTTCTGATCAAGCTCACTGTTCTGGCCTTATAGAAAACACAGTAGAGTACAAGAGTGATCTTTTCTCAAAAGCAGAGTGTGTTTCTTGTAAGGCGAGCTAGCGTTTGTTTCCCAGTCCTAAATATATTTGAATCACATGCAGTTTTTGATCCTACGAGCAAGAGTTGTTTTCTGGTAAGGAAAGTCACTATTGCGCTCCCATTGTCATACACAGGGCAAATAGCACTGGCCTTGGTTCCTAGCAAGTACAGTGTATTTGACTGAAGAGGATCTACTGTTCTTGTCAGGTTCCTAAGCAGAATTGAACTAGATATGGCCATTTGTGTAGAAAGCACAGTTCTTTTGTTCTGAGCAAGCTCACTGTTTGGACCCCATAGGAAACACAGTAGAGTAGAAGAGTGCTTTTTTCTCAAAAGCAGAGTGTGTTTATTGAAAGACAAGCTAGTGTTTGTTTCCCAGTCAGAAATGGAATTGAATCCCGTGCAGTTTCTGGTCCTACGAGCAAGAGTTTTTTTCTTGTAAGAAGAGTCACTATTGTGCTCTCATTGCCATACTCAGTGCAAATAGCACTCGAGTCTGTTCCCTGCATGTTCAGAGTATTGGACTGAAGAGGAGCTACTGTTCTTGTCAGTTTCCTAAGCTGAACTGAACTAGATATGGCCGTGTGTGTAGGAAGCACACTTCTTTTGTTCTGTGCAAGCTTACTGTTCTGGCCCTATAGGAAACACAATAGAGTAGAAGAGTGCTGTTTTCTCAAAAGCAGAGTGTGTTTCTTGTAAGGCGAGCTAGCATTTATTTCCCAGTTCTAAATGGAGTTGAATCACATGCAGTTTTTGGTCCTACCAACAAGAGTTGTTTTCTAGTAAGGAAAATCACTATTGAGCTCCCTTTGCCATACACAGTGCAAATAGCACTCGCGTCTGTTCCCAGCAAGTACAGTGTATTGGACTGAAGAGGAGCTACTGTTCTTGTCATTTTCCTAAGAGGAGTTGAAATAGATATGTCCCGTGTGTGTAGGAAACACAGTTCTTTTGTTCTGAGAAACCACACTGTGCAGACACCATAGGAAACACAGTAGAGTAGATGAGTGCTCTTTTCTCAAAATTAGAGTGTGTTTCTTGAAAGGCGAGCTAGTATTTGCTTCCCAGTCAGAAATGGAGTTGAATCCCATGCAGTTGCTTGTCCTACGAGCAAGAGATTTTTTCTGGTAAGAAGAGTCACTATTGCGCTCCCATTGCCATACACAGAGCAAATAGCACTGGCGCCTGTTCCCAGCAAGTACAGTGTATTGGACTGAAGAGGAGCTACTGTTCTTGTCAGTTTCCTAAGCAGAGTTGAACTAGATATGGCCCGTGGGTGTAGGAAGCACAGTTCTTTTGTTCTGAGCAAGCTCACTATTCTGGCCCTATTGGAAACACAGTAGAGTAGATGAGTGCTCTTTTCTGAGAAGCAGAGTGTGTTTCTTGTAAGGCGAGCTAGCGTTTGTTTCCCAGTCCTAAATGGAGTTGAATCACATGCAGTTTCTGGTCCTACGAGCAAGAGTTGTTTTCTGGTAAGAAGAGTCACTATTGCACTCCGATTGTCATACACAGGGCAAATAGCACTGGCGTCTGTTCCCAGCATGTACAGTGTATTGGCCTGAAGAGGAGCTACTGTTCTTGTCAGTTTCCTAAGCAGAATTTAACTTGATATGGCCATGTGTGTAGGAAGCACAGTTCTTTTGTTCTGAGCAAGCTCACTCTTTTGGCCCTATAGGAAACACAGTAGAGTAGAAGAGTGCTCTTTTCTCAAAAGAAGAGTGTGTTTCTTGTAAGGCGAGCTAGCGTTTGTTTCCCAGTCCTAAATTGAGTTGAATCACGTGCAGTTTTTGGTCCCACGAGCTAGAGTTGTTTTCTGGTAAGGAAAGTCACTATTGCGCTCCCATTGACACACACAGTGCAAAGAGGACTCGCGTCTGTTCCCATCAAGTACAGTGTATTGGACTGAAGAGGAGCTACTGTTCTTGTCAGTTTCCTAAGCAGAGTTGAACTAGATATGTCCCATGTGTGTAGGAAGACCAGTTCTTTTGTACTGTAATCTCACTGATCGAACCCATAGGAAACAGAGTAGAGTAGAAGAGTGCTCTTTTCTCAAAAGCAGAGTGTGTTTCTTGTAAGGCGAGCTAGCATTTGTTTCCCAGTCCATAATGGAGTTGAATCACATGCAGTTTCTGTTCCTAAGAGCAAGAGTTGTTTTCTGGTAAGAAGTGTCACTATTGCGCTCCCATTGTCATACACAGGGCAAATAGCACTGCCGTCTGTTCCCAGCATGTACAGTGTATTGGACTTAAGAGGATCTACTGTTCTTGTCAGTTTCCTAAGCAGAATTGAACTAGATATAGCCCGTGTGTGTAGGAAGCACAGTTCTTTTGTTCTGAGCAAGCTCACTGTTTTGGCCCTATAGGAAACACAGTAGAGTAGAAGAGTGCTCTTTCCTCAAAAGAAGAGTGTGTTTCTTGTAAGGCGAACTAGTGCTTGTTTCCCAGTCTGAAATGGAGTTGAATCCCATGCAGTTTCTGGTCCTACGAGCAAGAGATATTAACTGGTAAGAAGAGTCACTATTGCGCTCCTATTGCCATATACAGTGCAAATAGCTCTCGTGTCTGTTCCCAGCAAGTACAGTGTATTGGACTGAAGAGGAGCTACTGTTCTTGTCAGTTTCCTAAGCAGAGTTGAACTAGATATGTCCCGTGTGTGTAGGAAGCCCAGTTCTTTTGTACTGTAATCTCACTGATCGAACCCATAGGAAACAGAGTAGAGTAGAAGAGTGCTCATTTCTCAAAAGCAGAGTGTGTTTCTTGTAAGGCGAGCTAGCATTTGTTTCCCAGTCGTAAATGGAGTTGAATCACATGCAGTTTCTGGTCCTAAGAGCAAGAGTTGTTTTCTGGTAAGAAGAGTCACAATTGCGCTCCCATTGTCATACACAGGGCAAATAGCACTGGCGTCTGTTCCCAGCATGTACAGTGTATTGGACTGAAGAGGATCTACTGTTCTTGTCAGTTTCCTAAGCAGAATTGAACTAGATATAGCCCGTGTGTGTAGGAAGCACAGTTCTTTTGTTCTGAGCAAGCTCACTGTTCTGGCCCTATAGGAAACACAGTAGAGTAGAAGAGTGCTCTTTTCTCAAAAGCAGAGTGTGTTTCTTGTAAGGCGAACTAGTGCTTGTTTCCCAGTCTGAAATGAAGTTGAATCCCATGCAGTTTCTGGTCCTACGAGCAAGAGATGTTAACTGGTAAGAAGAGTCACTATTGTGCTCCTATTGCCATATACAGTGCAAATAGCTCTCGTGTCTGTTCCCAGCAAGTACAGTGTATTGGACTGAAGAGGAGCTACTGTTCTTGTCAGTTTCCTAAGCGGAGTTAAACTAGATATGGCCCGTGTGTGTAGGAAGCACAGTTCTTTTGTTCTGAGCAAGCTCACTGTTCGAACCCATAGTAAACACAGTAGATTAGAAGAGTGCTCTTTTCTCAAAAGCAGAGTGTGTTTCTTGTAAGGGGAGCTAGCATTTGTTTCCCAGTCCTAAATGGAGTTGAATCACATGCAGTTTTTGATCCTACGAGCAAGAGTTGTTTTCTGGTAACGAAAGTCACTATTGCGCTCCCATTGCCACACACAGTACAAAGAGGACTCGCGTCTGTTCCCATCAAGTACAGTGTATTGGACTGAAGAGGAGCTACTGTTCTTGTCAGTTTCCTAAGCAGAGTTGAACTAGATATGGCCCGTGTGTGTAGGAAGCACAGTTCTTTTCTACTGTAAGCTCACTCATCGAACCCATAGGAAACACAGTAGAGTAGAAGAGTGCCCTTTTCTCAAAAACAGATTGTGTTTCTTGTAAGGCGAGCTAGCATTTGTTTCCCAGTCCTAAATGGAGTTGAATCACATGCAGTTTCTGGTCCTACGAGCAAGAGTTGTTTTCTATTAAGGAGAGTCACTATTGTGCTCCCATTGTCATACACAGGGCAAATTGCACTGGCGTCTGTTCCCAGCATGTACAATTTTTTGGACTGAAAATGATCTACTGTTCTTATCGGTTTCCTAAGCAGAATTGAACTAGATATGGCCATGTGTGTATGAAGCACAGTTCTTTTTTTCTGAGCAAGCTCACTGTTCTGGCCCTATAGAAAACACAGTAGAGTAGAAGAGTGATCTTTTCTCAAAAGCAGAGTGTGTTTCTTGTAAGGTGAGCTAGCGTTAGTTTCCCAGTCCTAAATGGAGTTGAATCACATGCAGTTTTTGATCCTACGAGCAAGAGTTGTTTTCCGGTAAGGAAAGTCACTATTGCGCTCCCATTGCCCTACACAGTGCAAATAGAACTCGCCTCTGTTCCCAGCAAGTACAATGTATTGGACTGAAGAGGAGCTACTGTTCTTGTCAGTTTCCTAAGCAGAGTTGAACTAGATATGTCCCGTGTGTGTAGGAAGCCCAGTTCTTTTGTACTGTAAGCTCACTGATCGAACCCATAGGAAACAGAGTAGAGTAGAAGAGTGCTCTTTTCTCAAAAGCAGAGTGTGTTTCTTGTAAGGCGAGCTAGCATTTGTTTCCCATTCCTAAATGGAGTTGAATCACATGCAGTTTCTGGTCCTAAGAGCAAGAGTTGTTTTCTGGTAAGAAGAGTCACTATTGCGCTCCCATTGTCATACACAGGGCAAATAGCACTGCCGTCTGTTCCCAGCATGTACAGTGTATTGGACTGAAGAGGATCTACTGTTCTTGTCAGTTTCCTAAGCAGAATTGAACTAGATATAGCCCGTGTGTGTAGGAAGCACAGTTCTTTTGTTCTGAGCAAGCTCACTGTTTTGGCCCTATAGGAAACACAGTAGAGTAGAAGAGTGCTCTTTCCTCAAAAGCAGAGTGTGTTTCTTGTAAGGCGAACTAGTGCTTATTTCCCAGTCTGAAATGGAGTTGAATCCCATGCAGTTTCTGGTCCTACGAGCAAGAGATGTTAACTGGTAAGAAGAGTCACTATTGCGCTCCTATTGCCATATACAGTGCAAATAGCTCTCGTGTCTGTTCCCAGCAAGTACAGTGTATGGGACTGAAGAGGAGCTACTGTTCTTGTCAGTTTCCTAAGCAGAGTTGAACTAGATATGTCCCGTGTGTGTAGGAAGCCCAGTTCTTTTGTCCTGTAATCTCACTGATCGAACCCATAGGAAACAGAGTAGAGTAGAAGAGTGCTCATTTCTCAAAAGCAGAGTGTGTTTCTTGTAAGGCGAGCTAGCATTTGTTTCCCAGTCGTAAATGGAGTTGAATCACATGCAGTTTCTGGTCCTAAGAGCAAGAGTTGTTTTCTGGTAAGAAGAGTTACTATTGCGCTCCCATTCTCATACACAGGGCAAATAGCACTGGCGTCTGTTCCCAGCATGTACAGTGTATTGGACTGAAGAGGATCTACTGTTCTTGTCAGTTTCCTAAGCAGAATTGAACTAGATATAGCCCGTGTGTGTAGGAAGCACAGTTCTTTTGTTCTGAGCAAGCTCACTGTTTTATCCCTATAAGAAACACAGTAGAGTAGAAGAGTGCTCTTTTCTCAAAAGCAGAGTGTGTTTCTTGTAAGGCGAACTAGTGCTTGTTTCCCAGTCTGAAATGAAGTTGAATCCCATGCAGTTTCTGGTCCTACGAGCAAGTGATGTTAACTGGTAAGAAGAGTCACTATTGTGCTCCTATTGCCATATACAGTGCAAATAGCTCTCGTGTCTGTTCCCAGCAAGTACAGTGTATTGGACTGAAGAGGAGCTACTGTTCTTGTCAGTTTCCTAAGCGGAGTTAAACTAGATATGGCCCGTGTGTGTAGGAAGCACAGTTCTTTTGTTCTGAGCAAGCTCACTGTTCGAACCCATAGTAAACACAGTAGATTAGAAGAGTGCTCTTTTCTCAAAAGCAGAGTGTGTTTCTTGTAAGGGGAGCTAGCATTTGTTTCCCAGTCCTAAATGGAGTTGAATCACATGCAGTTTTTGATCCTACGAGCAAGAGTTGTTTTCTGGTAACGAAAGTCACTATTGTGCTCCCATTGCCACACACAGTACAAAGAGGACTCGCGTCTGTTCCCATCAAGTACAGTGTATTGGACTGAAGAGGAGCTACTGTTCTTGTCAGTTTCCTAAGCAGAGTTGAACTAGATATGGCCCGTGTGTGTAGGAAGCACAGTTCTTTTCTACTGTAAGCTCACTCATCGAACCCATAGGAAACACAGTAGAGTAGAAGAGTGCCCTTTTCTCAAAAACAGATTGTGTTTCTTGTAAGGCGAGCTAGCATTTGTTTCCCAGTCCTAAATGGAGTTGAATCACATGCAGTTTCTGGTCCTACGAGCAAGAGTTGTTTTCTATTAAGGAGAGTCACTATTGTGCTCCCATTGTCATACACAGGGCAAATTGCACTGGCGTCTGTTCCCAGCATGTACAATTTTTTGGACTGAAAATGATCTACTGTTCTTATCGGTTTCCTAAGCAGAATTGAACTAGATATGGCCATGTGTGTATGAAGCACAGTTCTTTTTTTCTGAGCAAGCTCACTGTTCTGGCCCTATAGAAAACACAGTAGAGTAGAAGAGTGATCTTTTCTCAAAAGCAGAGTGTGTTTCTTGTAAGGTGAGCTAGCGTTAGTTTCCCAGTCCTAAATGGAGTTGAATCACATGCAGTTTTTGATCCTACGAGCAAAAGTTGTTTTCCGGTAAGGAAAGTCACTATTGCGCTCCCATTGCCATACACAGTGCAAATAGAACTCGCCTCTGTTCCCAGCAAGTACAATGTATTGGACTGAAGAGGAGCTACTGTTCTTGTCAGTTTCATAAGCAGAATTGAACTAGATATGGCCATGTGTGAAGGAAGCACAGTTCTTTTGTTCTGATCAAGCTCACTGTTCTGGCCTTATAGAAAACACAGTAGAGTACAAGAGTGATCTTTTCTCAAAAGCAGAGTGTGTTTCTTGTAAGGCGAGCTAGCGTTTGTTTCCCAGTCCTAAATATATTTGAATCACATGCAGTTTTTGATCCTACGAGCAAGAGTTGTTTTCTGGTAAGGAAAGTCACTATTGCGCTCCCATTGTCATACACAGGGCAAATAGCACTGGCCTTGGTTCCTAGCAAGTACAGTGTATTTGACTGAAGAGGATCTACTGTTCTTGTCAGGTTCCTAAGCAGAATTGAACTAGATATGGCCATTTGTGTAGAAAGCACAGTTCTTTTGTTCTGAGCAAGCTCACTGTTTGGACCCCATAGGAAACACAGTAGAGTAGAAGAGTGCTTTTTTCTCAAAAGCAGAGTGTGTTTATTGAAAGACAAGCTAGTGTTTGTTTCCCAGTCAGAAATATAATTGAATCCCGTGCAGTTTCTGGTCCTACGAGCAAGAGTTTTTTTCTTGTAAGAAGAGTCACTATTGTGCTCTCATTGCCATACTCAGTGCAAATAGCACTCGAGTCTGTTCCCTGCATGTTCAGAGTATTGGACTGAAGAGGAGCTACTGTTCTTGTCAGTTTCCTAAGCTGAACTGAACTAGATATGGCCGTGTGTGTAGGAAGCACACTTCTTTTGTTCTGTGCAAGCTTACTGTTCTGGCCCTATAGGAAACACAATAGAGTAGAAGAGTGCTGTTTTCTCAAAAGCAGAGTGTGTTTCTTGTAAGGCGAGCTAGCATTTATTTCCCAGTTCTAAATGGAGTTGAATCACATGCAGTTTTTGGTCCTACCAACAAGAGTTGTTTTCTAGTAAGGAAAATCACTATTGAGCTCCCTTTGCCATACACAGTGCAAATAGCACTCGCGTCTGTTCCCAGCAAGTACAGTGTATTGGACTGAAGAGGAGCTACTGTTCTTGTCATTTTCCTAAGAGGAGTTGAAATAGATATGTCCCGTGTGTGTAGGAAACACAGTTCTTTTGTTCTGAGAAACCACACTGTGCAGACACCATAGGAAACACAGTAGAGTAGATGAGTGCTCTTTTCTCAAAATTAGAGTGTGTTTCTTGAAAGGCGAGCTAGTATTTGCTTCCCAGTCAGAAATGGAGTTGAATCCCATGCAGTTGCTTGTCCTACGAGCAAGAGATTTTTTCTGGTAAGAAGAGTCACTATTGCGCTCCCATTGCCATACACAGAGCAAATAGCACTGGCGCCTGTTCCCAGCAAGTACAGTGTATTGGACTGAAGAGGAGCTACTGTTCTTGTCAGTTTCCTAAGCAGAGTTGAACTAGATATGGCCCGTGGGTGTAGGAAGCACAGTTCTTTTGTTCTGAGCAAGCTCACTATTCTGGCCCTATTGGAAACACAGTAGAGTAGATGAGTGCTCTTTTCTGAGAAGCAGAGTGTGTTTCTTGTAAGGCGAGCTAGCGTTTGTTTCCCAGTCCTAAATGGAGTTGAATCACATGCAGTTTCTGGTCCTACGAGCAAGAGTTGTTTTCTGGTAAGAAGAGTCACTATTGCACTCCCATTGTCATACACAGGGCAAATAGCACTGGCGTCTGTTCCCAGCATGTACAGTGTATTGGCCTGAAGAGGAGCTACTGTTCTTGTCAGTTTCCTAAGCAGAATTTAACTTGATATGGCCATGTGTGTAGGAAGCACAGTTCTTTTGTTCTGAGCAAGCTCACTCTTTTGGCCCTATAGGAAACACAGTAGAGTAGAAGAGTGCTCTTTTCTCAAAAGAAGAGTGTGTTTCTTGTAAGGCGAGCTAGCGTTTGTTTCCCAGTCCTAAATTGAGTTGAATCACGTGCAGTTTTTGGTCCCACGAGCTAGAGTTGTTTTCTGGTAAGGAAAGTCACTATTGCGCTCCCATTGACACACACAGTGCAAAGAGGACTCGCGTCTGTTCCCATCAAGTACAGTGTATTGGACTGAAGAGGAGCTACTGTTCTTGTCAGTTTCCTAAGCAGAGTTGAACTAGATATGTCCCGTGTGTGTAGGAAGCCCAGTTCTTTTGTACTGTAAGCTCACTGATCGAACCCATAGGAAACAGAGTAGAGTAGAAGAGTGCTCTTTTCTCAAAAGCAGAGTGTGTTTCTTGTAAGGCGAGCTAGCATTTGTTTCCCATTCCTAAATGGAGTTGAATCACATGCAGTTTCTGGTCCTAAGAGCAAGAGTTGTTTTCTGGTAAGAAGAGTCACTATTGCGCTCCCATTGTCATACACAGGGCAAATAGCACTGCCGTCTGTTCCCAGCATGTACAGTGTATTGGACTGAAGAGGATCTACTGTTCTTGTCAGTTTCCTAAGCAGAATTGAACTAGATATAGCCCCTGTGTGTAGGAAGCACAGTTCTTTTGTTCTGAGCAAGCTCACTGTTTTGGCCCTATAGGAAACACAGTAGAGTAGAAGAGTGCTCTTTCCTCAAAAGCAGAGTGTGTTTCTTGTAAGGCGAACTAGTGCTTGTTTCCCAGTCTGAAATGGAGTTGAATCCCATGCAGTTTCTGGTCCTACGAGCAAGAGATGTTAACTGGTAAGAAGAGTCACTATTGCGCGTATATTGCCATATACAGTACAAATAGCTCTCGTGTCTGTTCCCAGCAAGTACAGTGTATGGGACTGAAGAGGAGCTACTGTTCTTGTCAGTTTCCTAAGCAGAGTTGAACTAGATATGTCCCGTGTGTGTAGGAAGCCCAGTTCTTTTGTACTGTAATCTCACTGATCGAACCCATAGGATACAGAGTAGAGTAGAAGAGTGCTCATTTCTCAAAAGCAGAGTGTGTTTCTTGTAAGGCGAGCTAGCATTTGTTTCCCAGTCGTAAATGGAGTTGAATCACATGCAGTTTCTGGTCCTAAGAGCAAGAGTTGTTTTCTGGTAAGAAGAGTTACTATTGCGCTCCCATTCTCATACACAGGGCAAATAGCACTGGCGTCTGTTCCCAGCATGTACAGTGTATTGGACTGAAGAGGATCTACTGTTCTTGTCAGTTTCCTAAGCAGAATTGAACTAGATATAGCCCGTGTGTGTAGGAAGCACAGTTCCTTTGTTCTGAGCAAGCTCACTGTTTTATCACTATAAGAAACACAGTAGAGTAGAAGAGTGCTCTTTTCTCAAAAGCAGAGTGTGTTTCTTGTAAGGCGAACTAGTGCTTGTTTCCCAGTCTGAAATGAAGTTGAATCCCATGCAGTTTCTGGTCCTACGAGCAAGTGATGTTAACTGGTAAGAAGAGTCACTATTTGCTCCTATTGCCATATACAGTGCAAATAGCTCTCGTGTCTGTTCCCAGCAAGTACAGTGTATTGGACTGAAGAGGAGCTACTGTTCTTGTCAGTTTCCTAAGCGGAATTAAACTAGATATGGCCCGTGTGTGTAGGAAGCACAGTTCTTTTGTTCTGAGCAAGCTCACTGTTCGAACCCATAGTAAACACAGTAGATTAGAAGAGTGCTCTTTTCTCAAAAGCAGAGTGTGTTTCTTGTAAGGGGAGCTAGCATTTGTTTCCCAGTCCTAAATGGAGTTGAATCACATGCAGTTTTTGATCCTACGAGCAAGAGTTGTTTTCTGGTAACGAAAGTCACTATTGTGCTCCCATTGCCACACACAGTACAAAGAGGACTCGCGTCTGTTCCCATCAAGTACAGTGTATTGGACTGAAGAGGAGCTACTGTTCTTGTCAGTTTCCTAAGCAGAGTTGAACTAGATATGGCCCGTGTGTGTAGGAAGCACAGTTCTTTTCTACTGTAAGCTCACTCATCGAACCCATAGGAAACACAGTAGAGTAGAAGAGTGCCCTTTTCTCAAAAACAGATTGTGTTTCTTGTAAGGCGAGCTAGCATTTATTTCCCAGTTCTAAATGGAGTTGAATCACATGCAGTTTTTGGTCCTACCAACAAGAGTTGTTTTCTAGTAAGGAAAATCACTATTGCGCTCCCTTTGCCATACACAGTGCAAATAGCACTCGCGTCTGTTCCCAGCAAGTACAGTGTATTGGACTGAAGAGGAGCTACTGTTCTTGTCATTTTCCTAAGAGGAGTTGAAATAGATATGTCCCGTGTGTGTAGGAAACACAGTTCTTTTGTTCTGAGAAACCACACTGTGCAGACACCATAGGAAACACAGTAGAGTAGATGAGTGCTCTTTTCTCAAAATTAGAGTGTGTTTCTTGAAAGGCGAGCTAGTATTTGCTTCCCAGTCAGAAATGGAGTTGAATCCCATGCAGTTGCTTGTCCTACGAGCAAGAGTTTTTTTCTGGTAAGAAGAGTCACTATTGCGCTCCCATTGTCATACACAGAGCAAATAGCACTGGCGCCTGTTCCCAGCAAGTACAGTGTATTGGACTGAAGAGGAGCTACTGTTCTTGTCAGTTTCCTAAGCAGAGTTGAACTAGATATGGCCCGTGGGTGTAGGAAGCACAGTTCTTTTGTTCTGAGCAAGCTCACTATTCTGGCCCTATAGGAAACACAGTAGAGTAGAAGAGTGCTCTTTTCTGAGAAGCAGAGTGTGTTTCTTGTAAGGCGAGCTAGCGTTTGTTTCCCAGTCCTAAATGGAGTTGAATCACATGCAGTTTCTGGTCCTACGAGCAAGAGTTGTTTTCTGGTAAGAAGAGTCACTATTGCACTCCCATTGTCATACACAGGGCAAATAGCACTGGCGTCTGTTCCCAGCATGTACAGTGTATTGGCCTGAAGAGGAGCTACTGTTCTTGTCAGTTTCCTAAGCAGAATTTAACTTGATATGGCCATGTGTGTAGGAAGCACAGTTCTTTTGTTCTGAGCAAGCTCACTCTTTGGGCCCTATAGGAAACACAGTAGAGTAGAAGAGTGCTCTTTTCTCAAAAGAAGAGTGTGTTTCTTGTAAGGCGAGCTAGCGTTTGTTTCCCAGTCCTAAATTGAGTTGAATCACGTGCAGTTTTTGGTCCCACGAGCTAGAGTTGTTTTCTGGTAAGGAAAGTCACTATTGCGCTCCCATTGACACACACAGTGCAAAGAGGACTCGCGTCTGTTCCCATCAAGTACAGTGTATTGGACTGAAGAGGAGCTACTGTTCTTGTCAGTTTCCTAAGCAGAGTTGAACTAGATATGTCCCATGTGTGTAGGAAGCCCAGTTCTTTTGTACTGTAATCTCACTGATCGAACCCATAGGAAACAGAGTAGAGTAGAAGAGTGCTCTTTTCTCAAAAGCAGAGTGTGTTTCTTGTAAGGCGAGCTAGCATTTGTTTCCCAGTCCATAATGGAGTTGAATCACATGCAGTTTCTGTTCCTAAGAGCAAGAGTTGTTTTCTGGTAAGAAGAGTCACTATTGCGCTCCCATTGTCATACACAGGGCAAATAGCACTGCCGTCTGTTCCCAGCATGTACAGTGTATTGGACTGAAGAGGATCTACTGTTCTTGTCAGTTTCCTAAGCAGAATTGAACTAGATATAGCCCGTGTGTGTAGGAAGCACAGTTCTTTTGTTCTGAGCAAGCTCACTGTTTTGGCCCTATAGGAAACACAGTAGAGTAGAAGAGTGCTCTTTCCTCAAAAGAAGAGTGTGTTTCTTGTAAGGCGAACTAGTGCTTGTTTCCCAGTCTGAAATGGAGTTGAATCCCATGCAGTTTCTGGTCCTACGAGCAAGAGATATTAACTGGTAAGAAGAGTCACTATTGCGCTCCTATTGCCATATACAGTGCAAATAGCTCTCGTGTCTGTTCCCAGCAAGTACAGTGTATTGGACTGAAGAGGAGCTACTGTTCTTGTCAGTTTCCTAAGCAGAGTTGAACTAGATATGTCCCGTGTGTGTAGGAAGCCCAGTTCTTTTGTACTGTAATCTCACTGATCGAACCCATAGGAAACAGAGTAGAGTAGAAGAGTGCTCATTTCTCAAAAGCAGAGTGTGTTTCTTGTAAGGCGAGCTAGCATTTGTTTCCCAGTCGTAAATGGAGTTGAATCACATGCAGTTTCTGGTCCTAAGAGCAAGAGTTGTTTTCTGGTAAGAAGAGTCACAATTGCGCTCCCATTGTCATACACAGGGCAAATAGCACTGGCGTCTGTTCCCAGCATGTACAGTGTATTGGACTGAAGAGGATCTACTGTTCTTGTCAGTTTCCTAAGCAGAATTGAACTAGATATAGCCCGTGTGTGTAGGAAGCACAGTTCTTTTGTTCTGAGCAAGCTCACTGTTCTGGCCCTATAGGAAACACAGTAGAGTAGAAGAGTGCTCTTTTCTCAAAAGCAGAGTGTGTTTCTTGTAAGGCGAACTAGTGCTTGTTTCCCAGTCTGAAATGAAGTTGAATCCCATGCAGTTTCTGGTCCTACGAGCAAGAGATGTTAACTGGTAAGAAGAGTCACTATTGTGCTCCTATTGCCATATACAGTGCAAATAGCTCTCGTGTCTGTTCCCAGCAAGTACAGTGTATTGGACTGAAGAGGAGCTACTGTTCTTGTCAGTTTCCTAAGCGGAGTTAAACTAGATATGGCCCGTGTGTGTAGGAAGCACAGTTCTTTTGTTCTGAGCAAGCTCACTGTTCGAACCCATAGTAAACACAGTAGATTAGAAGAGTGCTCTTTTCTCAAAAGCAGAGTGTGTTTCTTGTAAGGGGAGCTAGCATTTGTTTCCCAGTCCTAAATGGAGTTGAATCACATGCAGTTTTTGATCCTACGAGCAAGAGTTGTTTTCTGGTAACGAAAGTCACTATTGCGCTCCCATTGCCACACACAGTACAAAGAGGACTCGCGTCTGTTCCCATCAAGTACAGTGTATTGGACTGAAGAGGAGCTACTGTTCTTGTCAGTTTCCTAAGCAGAGTTGAACTAGATATGGCCCGTGTGTGTAGGAAGCACAGTTCTTTTCTACTGTAAGCTCACTCATCGAACCCATAGGAAACACAGTAGAGTAGAAGAGTGCCCTTTTCTCAAAAACAGATTGTGTTTCTTGTAAGGCGAGCTAGCATTTGTTTCCCAGTCCTAAATGGAGTTGAATCACATGCAGTTTCTGGTCCTACGAGCAAGAGTTGTTTTCTATTAAGGAGAGTCACTATTGTGCTCCCATTGTCATACACAGGGCAAATTGCACTGGCGTCTGTTCCCAGCATGTACAATTTTTTGGACTGAAAATGATCTACTGTTCTTATCGGTTTCCTAAGCAGAATTGAACTAGATATGGCCATGTGTGTAGGAAGCACAGTTCTTTTTTTCTGAGCAAGCTCACTGTTCTGGCCCTATAGAAAACACAGTAGAGTAGAAGAGTGATCTTTTCTCAAAAGCAGAGTGTGTTTCTTGTAAGGTGAGCTAGCGTTAGTTTCCCAGTCCTAAATGGAGTTGAATCACATGCAGTTTTTGATCCTACGAGCAAGAGTTGTTTTCCGGTAAGGAAAGTCACTATTGCGCTCCCATTGCCCTACACAGTGCAAATAGAACTCGCCTCTGTTCCCAGCAAGTACAATGTATTGGACTGAAGAGGAGCTACTGTTCTTGTCAGTTTCCTAAGCAGAGTTGAACTAGATATGTCCCGTGTGTGTAGGAAGCCCAGTTCTTTTGTACTGTAAGCTCACTGATCGAACCCATAGGAAACAGAGTAGAGTAGAAGAGTGCTCTTTTCTCAAAAGCAGAGTGTGTTTCTTGTAAGGCGAGCTAGCATTTGTTTCCCATTCCTAAATGGAGTTGAATCACATGCAGTTTCTGGTCCTAAGAGCAAGAGTTGTTTTCTGGTAAGAAGAGTCACTATTGCGCTCCCATTGTCATACACAGGGCAAATAGCACTGCCGTCTGTTCCCAGCATGTACAGTGTATTGGACTGAAGAGGATCTACTGTTCTTGTCAGTTTCCTAAGCAGAATTGAACTAGATATAGCCCGTGTGTGTAGGAAGCACAGTTCTTTTGTTCTGAGCAAGCTCACTGTTTTGGCCCTATAGGAAACACAGTAGAGTAGAAGAGTGCTCTTTCCTCAAAAGCAGAGTGTGTTTCTTGTAAGGCGAACTAGTGCTTATTTCCCAGTCTGAAATGGAGTTGAATCCCATGCAGTTTCTGGTCCTACGAGCAAGAGATGTTAACTGGTAAGAAGAGTCACTATTGCGCTCCTATTGCCATATACAGTGCAAATAGCTCTCGTGTCTGTTCCCAGCAAGTACAGTGTATGGGACTGAAGAGGAGCTACTGTTCTTGTCAGTTTCCTAAGCAGAGTTGAACTAGATATGTCCCGTGTGTGTAGGAAGCCCAGTTCTTTTGTACTGTAATCTCACTGATCGAACCCATAGGAAACAGAGTAGAGTAGAAGAGTGCTCATTTCTCAAAAGCAGAGTGTGTTTCTTGTAAGGCGAGCTAGCATTTGTTTCCCAGTCGTAAATGGAGTTGAATCACATGCAGTTTCTGGTCCTAAGAGCAAGAGTTGTTTTCTGGTAAGAAGAGTTACTATTGCGCTCCCATTCTCATACACAGGGCAAATAGCACTGGCGTCTGTTCCCAGCATGTACAGTGTATTGGACTGAAGAGGATCTACTGTTCTTGTCAGTTTCCTAAGCAGAATTGAACTAGATATAGCCCGTGTGTGTAGGAAGCACAGTTCTTTTGTTCTGAGCAAGCTCACTGTTTTATCCCTATAAGAAACACAGTAGAGTAGAAGAGTGCTCTTTTCTCAAAAGCAGAGTGTGTTTCTTGTAAGGCGAACTAGTGCTTGTTTCCCAGTCTGAAATGAAGTTGAATCCCATGCAGTTTCTGGTCCTACGAGCAAGTGATGTTAACTGGTAAGAAGAGTCACTATTGTGCTCCTATTGCCATATACAGTGCAAATAGCTCTCGTGTCTGTTCCCAGCAAGTACAGTGTATTGGACTGAAGAGGAGCTACTGTTCTTGTCAGTTTCCTAAGCGGAGTTAAACTAGATATGGCCTGTGTGTGTAGGAAGCACAGTTCTTTTGTTCTGAGCAAGCTCACTGTTCGAACCCATAGTAAACACAGTAGATTAGAAGAGTGCTCTTTTCTCAAAAGCAGAGTGTGTTTCTTGTAAGGGGAGCTAGCATTTGTTTCCCAGTCCTAAATGGAGTTGAATCACATGCAGTTTTTGATCCTACGAGCAAGAGTTGTTTTCTGGTAACGAAAGTCACTATTGCGCTCCCATTGCCACACACAGTACAAAGAGGACTCGCGTCTGTTCCCATCAAGTACAGTGTATTGGACTGAAGAGGAGCTACTGTTCTTGTCAGTTTCCTAAGCAGAGTTGAACTAGATATGGCCCGTGTGTGTAGGAAGCACAGTTCTTTTCTACTGTAAGCTCACTCATCGAACCCATAGGAAACACAGTAGAGTAGAAGAGTGCCCTTTTCTCAAAAACAGATTGTGTTTCTTGTAAGGCGAGCTAGCATTTGTTTCCCAGTCCTAAATGGAGTTGAATCACATGCAGTTTCTGGTCCTACGAGCAAGAGTTGTTTTCTATTAAGGAGAGTCACTATTGTGCTCCCATTGTCATACACAGGGCAAATTGCACTGGCGTCTGTTCCCAGCATGTACAATTTTTTGGACTGAAAATGATCTACTGTTCTTATCGGTTTCCTAAGCAGAATTGAACTAGATATGGCCATGTGTGTATGAAGCACAGTTCTTTTTTTCTGAGCAAGCTCACTGTTCTGGCCCTATAGAAAACACAGTAGAGTAGAAGAGTGATCTTTTCTCAAAAGCAGAGTGTGTTTCTTGTAAGGTGAGCTAGCGTTAGTTTCCCAGTCCTAAATGGAGTTGAATCACATGCAGTTTTTGATCCTACGAGCAAGAGTTGTTTTCCGGTAAGGAAAGTCACTATTGCGCTCCCATTGCCATACACAGTGCAAATAGAACTCGCCTCTGTTCCCAGCAAGTACAATGTATTGGACTGAAGAGGAGCTACTGTTCTTGTCAGTTTCATAAGCAGAATTGAACTAGATATGGCCATGTGTGAAGGAAGCACAGTTCTTTTGTTCTGATCAAGCTCACTGTTCTGGCCTTATAGAAAACACAGTAGAGTACAAGAGTGATCTTTTCTCAAAAGCAGAGTGTGTTTCTTGTAAGGCGAGCTAGCGTTTGTTTCCCAGTCCTAAATATATTTGAATCACATGCAGTTTTTGATCCTACGAGCAAGAGTTGTTTTCTGGTAAGGAAAGTCACTATTGCGCTCCCATTGTCATACACAGGGCAAATAGCACTGGCCTTGGTTCCTAGCAAGTACAGTGTATTTGACTGAAGAGGATCTACTGTTCTTGTCAGGTTCCTAAGCAGAATTGAACTAGATATGGCCATTTGTGTAGAAAGCACAGTTCTTTTGTTCTGAGCAAGCTCACTGTTTGGACCCCATAGGAAACACAGTAGAGTAGAAGAGTGCTTTTTTCTCAAAAGCAGAGTGTGTTTATTGAAAGACAAGCTAGTGTTTGTTTCCCAGTCAGAAATGGAATTGAATCCCGTGCAGTTTCTGGTCCTACGAGCAAGAGTTTTTTTCTTGTAAGAAGAGTCACTATTGTGCTCTCATTGCCATACTCAGTGCAAATAGCACTCGAGTCTGTTCCCTGCATGTTCAGAGTATTGGACTGAAGAGGAGCTACTGTTCTTGTCAGTTTCCTAAGCTGAACTGAACTAGATATGGCCGTGTGTGTAGGAAGCACACTTCTTTTGTTCTGTGCAAGCTTACTGTTCTGGCCCTATAGGAAACACAATAGAGTAGAAGAGTGCTGTTTTCTCAAAAGCAGAGTGTGTTTCTTGTAAGGCGAGCTAGCATTTATTTCCCAGTTCTAAATGGAGTTGAATCACATGCAGTTTTTGGTCCTACCAACAAGAGTTGTTTTCTAGTAAGGAAAATCACTATTGCGCTCCCTTTGCCATACACAGTGCAAATAGCACTCGCGTCTGTTCCCAGCAAGTACAGTGTATTGGACTGAAGAGGAGCTACTGTTCTTGTCATTTTCCTAAGAGGAGTTGAAATAGATATGTCCCGTGTGTGTAGGAAAGACAGTTCTTTTGTTCTGAGAAACCACACTGTGCAGACACCATAGGAAACACAGTAGAGTAGATGAGTGCTCTTTTCTCAAAATTAGAGTGTGTTTCTTGAAAGGCGAGCTAGTATTTGCTTCCCAGTCAGAAATGGAGTTGAATCCCATGCAGTTGCTTGTCCTACGAGCAAGAGATTTTTTCTGGTAAGAAGAGTCACTATTGCGCTCCCATTGCCATACACAGAGCAAATAGCACTGGCGCCTGTTCCCAGCAAGTACAGTGTATTGGACTGAAGAGGAGCTACTGTTCTTGTCAGTTTCCTAAGCAGAGTTGAACTAGATATGGCCCGTGGGTGTAGGAAGCACAGTTCTTTTGTTCTGAGCAAGCTCACTATTCTGGCCCTATTGGAAACACAGTAGAGTAGATGAGTGCTCTTTTCTGAGAAGCAGAGTGTGTTTCTTGTAAGGCGAGCTAGCGTTTGTTTCCCAGTCCTAAATGGAGTTGAATCACATGCAGTTTCTGGTCCTACGAGCAAGAGTTGTTTCCTGGTAAGAAGAGTCACTATTGCACTCCGATTGTCATACACAGGGCAAATAGCACTGGCGTCTGTTCCCAGCATGTACAGTGTATTGGCCTGAAGAGGAGCTACTGTTCTTGTCAGTTTCCTAAGCAGAATTTAACTTGATATGGCCATGTGTGTAGGAAGCACAGTTCTTTTGTTCTGAGCAAGCTCACTCTTTTGGCCCTATAGGAAACACAGTAGAGTAGAAGAGTGCTCTTTTCTCAAAAGAAGAGTGTGTTTCTTGTAAGGCGAGCTAGCGTTTGTTTCCCAGTCCTAAATTGAGTTGAATCACGTGCAGTTTTTGGTCCCACGAGCTAGAGTTGTTTTCTGGTAAGGAAAGTCACTATTGCGCTCCCATTGACACACACAGTGCAAAGAGGACTCGCGTCTGTTCCCATCAAGTACAGTGTATTGGACTGAAGAGGAGCTACTGTTCTTGTCAGTTTCCTAAGCAGAGTTGAACTAGATATGTCCCATGTGTGTAGGAAGCCCAGTTCTTTTGTACTGTAATCTCACTGATCGAACCCATAGGAAACAGAGTAGAGTAGAAGAGTGCTCTTTTCTCAAAAGCAGAGTGTGTTTCTTGTAAGGCGAGCTAGCATTTGTTTCCCAGTCCATAATGGAGTTGAATCACATGCAGTTTCTGTTCCTAAGAGCAAGAGTTGTTTTCTGGTAAGAAGAGTCACTATTGCGCTCCCATTGTCATACACAGGGCAAATAGCACTGCCGTCTGTTCCCAGCATGTACAGTGTATTGGACTGAAGAGGATCTACTGTTCTTGTCAGTTTCCTAAGCAGAATTGAACTAGATATAGCCCGTGTGTGTAGGAAGCACAGTTCTTTTGTTCTGAGCAAGCTCACTGTTTTGGCCCTATAGGAAACACAGTAGAGTAGAAGAGTGCTCTTTCCTCAAAAGAAGAGTGTGTTTCTTGTAAGGCGAACTAGTGCTTGTTTCCCAGTCTGAAATGGAGTTGAATCCCATGCAGTTTCTGGTCCTATGAGCAAGAGATATTAACTGGTAAGAAGAGTCACTATTGCGCTCCTATTGCCATATACAGTGCAAATAGCTCTCGTGTCTGTTCCCAGCAAGTACAGTGTATTGGACTGAAGAGGAGCTACTGTTCTTGTCAGTTTCCTAAGCAGAGTTGAACTAGATATGTCCCGTGTGTGTAGGAAGCCCAGTTCTTTTGTACTGTAATCTCACTGATCGAACCCATAGGAAACAGAGTAGAGTAGAAGAGTGCTCATTTCTCAAAAGCAGAGTGTGTTTCTTGTAAGGCGAGCTAGCATTTGTTTCCCAGTCGTAAATGGAGTTGAATCACATGCAGTTTCTGGTCCTAAGAGCAAGAGTTTTTTTCTGGTAAGAAGAGTCACTATTGCGCTCCCATTGTCATACACAGGGCAAATAGCACTGGCGTCTGTTCCCAGCATGTACAGTGTATTGGACTGAAGAGGATCTACTGTTCTTGTCAGTTTCCTAAGCAGAATTGAACTAGATATAGCCCGTGTGTGTAGGAAGCACAGTTCTTTTGTTCTGAGCAAGCTCACTGTTCTGGCCCTATAGGAAACACAGTAGATTAGAAGAGTGCTCATTTCTCAAAAGCAGAGTGTGTTTCTTGTAAGGCGAGCTAGCATTTGTTTCCCAGTCGTAAATGGAGTTGAATCACATGCAGTTTCTGGTCCTAAGAGCAAGAGTTGTTTTCTGGTAAGAAGAGTTACTATTGCGCTCCCATTCTCATACACAGGGCAAATAGCACTGGCGTCTGTTCCCAGCATGTACAGTGTATTGGACTGAAGAGGATCTACTGTTCTTGTCAGTTTCCTAAGCAGAATTGAACTAGATATAGCCCGTGTGTGTAGGAAGCACAGTTCTTTTGTTCTGAGCAAGCTCACTGTTTTATCCCTATAAGAAACACAGTAGAGTAGAAGAGTGCTCTTTTCTCAAAAGCAGAGTGTGTTTCTTGTAAGGCGAACTAGTGCTTGTTTCCCAGTCTGAAATGAAGTTGAATCCCATGCAGTTTCTGGTCCTACGAGCAAGTGATGTTAACTGGTAAGAAGAGTCACTATTGTGCTCCTATTGCCATATACAGTGCAAATAGCTCTCGTGTCTGTTCCCAGCAAGTACAGTGTATTGGACTGAAGAGGAGCTACTGTTCTTGTCAGTTTCCTAAGCGGAGTTAAACTAGATATGGCCCGTGTGTGTAGGAAGCACAGTTCTTTTGTTCTGAGCAAGCTCACTGTTCGAACCCATAGTAAACACAGTAGATTAGAAGAGTGCTCTTTTCTCAAAAGCAGAGTGTGTTTCTTGTAAGGGGAGCTAGCATTTGTTTCCCAGTCCTAAATGGAGTTGAATCACATGCAGTTTTTGATCCTACGAGCAAGAGTTGTTTTCTGGTAACGAAAGTCACTATTGCGCTCCCATTGCCACACACAGTACAAAGAGGACTCGCGTCTGTTCCCATCAAGTACAGTGTATTGGACTGAAGAGGAGCTACTGTTCTTGTCAGTTTCCTAAGCAGAGTTGAACTAGATATGGCCCGTGTGTGTAGGAAGCACAGTTCTTTTCTACTGTAAGCTCACTCATCGAACCCATAGGAAACACAGTAGAGTAGAAGAGTGCCCTTTTCTCAAAAACAGATTGTGTTTCTTGTAAGGCGAGCTAGCATTTGTTTCCCAGTCCTAAATGGAGTTGAATCACATGCAGTTTCTGGTCCTACGAGCAAGAGTTGTTTTCTATTAAGGAGAGTCACTATTGTGCTCCCATTGTCATACACAGGGCAAATTGCACTGGCGTCTGTTCCCAGCATGTACAATTTTTTGGACTGAAAATGATCTACTGTTCTTATCGGTTTCCTAAGCAGAATTGAACTAGATATGGCCATGTGTGTATGAAGCACAGTTCTTTTTTTCTGAGCAAGCTCACTGTTCTGGCCCTATAGAAAACACAGTAGAGTAGAAGAGTGATCTTTTCTCAAAAGCAGAGTGTGTTTCTTGTAAGGTGAGCTAGCGTTAGTTTCCCAGTCCTAAATGGAGTTGAATCACATGCAGTTTTTGATCCTACGAGCAAAAGTTGTTTTCCGGTAAGGAAAGTCACTATTGCGCTCCCATTGCCATACACAGTGCAAATAGAACTCGCCTCTGTTCCCAGCAAGTACAATGTATTGGACTGAAGAGGAGCTACTGTTCTTGTCAGTTTCATAAGCAGAATTGAACTAGATATGGCCATGTGTGAAGGAAGCACAGTTCTTTTGTTCTGATCAAGCTCACTGTTCTGGCCTTATAGAAAACACAGTAGAGTACAAGAGTGATCTTTTCTCAAAAGCAGAGTGTGTTTCTTGTAAGGCGAGCTAGCGTTTGTTTCCCAGTCCTAAATATATTTGAATCACATGCAGTTTTTGATCCTACGAGCAAGAGTTGTTTTCTGGTAAGGAAAGTCACTATTGCGCTCCCATTGTCATACACAGGGCAAATAGCACTGGCCTTGGTTCCTAGCAAGTACAGTGTATTTGACTGAAGAGGATCTACTGTTCTTGTCAGGTTCCTAAGCAGAATTGAACTAGATATGGCCATTTGTGTAGAAAGCACAGTTCTTTTGTTCTGAGCAAGCTCACTGTTTGGACCCCATAGGAAACACAGTAGAGTAGAAGAGTGCTTTTTTCTCAAAAGCAGAGTGTGTTTATTGAAAGACAAGCTAGTGTTTGTTTCCCAGTCAGAAATGGAATTGAATCCCGTGCAGTTTCTGGTCCTACGAGCAAGAGTTTTTTTTCTTGTAAGAAGAGTCACTATTGTGCTCTCATTGCCATACTCAGTGCAAATAGCACTCGAGTCTGTTCCCTGCATGTTCAGAGTATTGGACTGAAGAGGAGCTACTGTTCTTGTCAGTTTCCTAAGCTGAACTGAACTAGATATGGCCGTGTGTGTAGGAAGCACACTTCTTTTGTTCTGTGCAAGCTTACTGTTCTGGCCCTATAGGAAACACAATAGAGTAGAAGAGTGCTGTTTTCTCAAAAGCAGAGTGTGTTTCTTGTAAGGCGAGCTAGCATTTATTTCCCAGTTCTAAATGGAGTTGAATCACATGCAGTTTTTGGTCCTACCAACAAGAGTTGTTTTCTAGTAAGGAAAATCACTATTGCGCTCCCTTTGCCATACACAGTGCAAATAGCACTCGCGTCTGTTCCCAGCAAGTACAGTGTATTGGACTGAAGAGGAGCTACTGTTCTTGTCATTTTCCTAAGAGGAGTTGAAATAGATATGTCCCGTGTGTGTAGGAAACACAGTTCTTTTGTTCTGAGAAACCACACTGTGCAGACACCATAGGAAACACAGTAGAGTAGATGAGTGCTCTTTTCTCAAAATTAGAGTGTGTTTCTTGAAAGGCGAGCTAGTATTTGCTTCCCAGTCAGAAATGGAGTTGAATCCCATGCAGTTGCTTGTCCTACGAGCAAGAGATTTTTTCTGGTAAGAAGAGTCACTATTGCGCTCCCATTGCCATACACAGAGCAAATAGCACTGGCGCCTGTTCCCAGCAAGTACAGTGTATTGGACTGAAGAGGAGCTACTGTTCTTGTCAGTTTCCTAAGCAGAGTTGAACTAGATATGGCCCGTGGGTGTAGGAAGCACAGTTCTTTTGTTCTGAGCAAGCTCACTATTCTGGCCCTATTGGAAACACAGTAGAGTAGATGAGTGCTCTTTTCTGAGAAGCAGAGTGTGTTTCTTGTAAGGCGAGCTAGCGTTTGTTTCCCAGTCCTAAATGGAGTTGAATCACATGCAGTTTCTGGTCCTACGAGCAAGAGTTGTTTTCTGGTAAGAAGAGTCACTATTGCACTCCGATTGTCATACACAGGGCAAATAGCACTGGCGTCTGTTCCCAGCATGTACAGTGTATTGGCCTGAAGAGGAGCTACTGTTCTTGTCAGTTTCCTAAGCAGAATTTAACTTGATATGGCCATGTGTGTAGGAAGCACAGTTCTTTTGTTCTGAGCAAGCTCACTCTTTTGGCCCTATAGGAAACACAGTAGAGTAGAAGAGTGCTCTTTTCTCAAAAGAAGAGTGTGTTTCTTGTAAGGCGAGCTAGCGTTTGTTTCCCAGTCCTAAATTGAGTTGAATCACGTGCAGTTTTTGGTCCCACGAGCTAGAGTTGTTTTCTGGTAAGGAAAGTCATTATTGCGCTCCCATTGACACACACAGTGCAAAGAGGACTCGCGTCTGTTCCCATCAAGTACAGTGTATTGGACTGAAGAGGAGCTACTGTTCTTGTCAGTTTCCTAAGCAGAGTTGAACTAGATATGTCCCGTGTGTGTAGGAAGCCCAGTTCTTTTGTACTGTAAGCTCACTGATCGAACCCATAGGAAACAGAGTAGAGTAGAAGAGTGCTCTTTTCTCAAAAGCAGAGTGTGTTTCTTGTAAGGCGAGCTAGCATTTGTTTCCCATTCCTAAATGGAGTTGAATCACATGCAGTTTCTGGTCCTAAGAGCAAGAGTTGTTTTCTGGTAAGAAGAGTCACTATTGCGCTCCCATTGTCATACACAGGGCAAATAGCACTGCCGTCTGTTCCCAGCATGTACAGTGTATTGGACTGAAGAGGATCTACTGTTCTTGTCAGTTTCCTAAGCAGAATTGAACTAGATATAGCCCGTGTGTGTAGGAAGCACAGTTCTTTTGTTCTGAGCAAGCTCACTGTTTTGGTCCTATAGGAAACACAGTAGAGTAGAAGAGTGCTCTTTCCTCAAAAGCAGAGTGTGTTTCTTGTAAGGCGAACTAGTGCTTGTTTCCCAGTCTGAAATGGAGTTGAATCCCATGCAGTTTCTGGTCCTACGAGCAAGAGATGTTAACTGGTAAGAAGAGTCACTATTGCGCTCCTATTGCCATATACAGTGCAAATAGCTCTCGTGTCTGTTCCCAGCAAGTACAGTGTATGGGACTGAAGAGGAGCTACTGTTCTTGTCAGTTTCCTAAGCAGAGTTGAACTAGATATGTCCCGTGTGTGTAGGAAGCCCAGTTCTTTTGTACTGTAATCTCACTGATCGAACCCATAGGAAACAGAGTAGAGTAGAAGAGTGCTCATTTCTCAAAAGCAGAGTGTGTTTCTTGTAAGGCGAGCTAGCATTTGTTTCCCAGTCGTAAATGGAGTTGAATCACATGCAGTTTCTGGTCCTAAGAGCAAGAGTTGTTTTCTGGTAAGAAGAGTTACTATTGCGCTCCCATTCTCATACACAGGGCAAATAGCACTGGCGTCTGTTCCCAGCATGTACAGTGTATTGGACTGAAGAGGATCTACTGTTCTTGTCAGTTTCCTAAGCAGAATTGAACTAGATATAGCCCGTGTGTGTAGGAAGCACAGTTCTTTTGTTCTGAGCCAGCTCACTGTTTTATCACTATAAGAAACACAGTAGAGTAGAAGAGTGCTCTTTTCTCAAAAGCAGAGTGTGTTTCTTGTAAGGCGAACTAGTGCTTGTTTCCCAGTCTGAAATGAAGTTGAATCCCATGCAGTTTCTGGTCCTACGAGCAAGTGATGTTAACTGGTAAGAAGAGTCACTATTGTGCTCCTATTGCCATATACAGTGCAAATAGCTCTCGTGTCTGTTCCCAGCAAGTACAGTGTATTGGACTGAAGAGGAGCTACTGTTCTTGTCAGTTTCCTAAGCGGAATTAAACTAGATATGGCCCGTGTGTGTAGGAAGCACAGTTCTTTTGTTCTGAGCAAGCTCACTGTTCGAACCCATAGTAAACACAGTAGATTAGAAGAGTGCTCTTTTCTCAAAAGCAGAGTGTGTTTCTTGTAAGGGGAGCTAGCATTTGTTTCCCAGTCCTAAATGGAGTTGAATCACATGCAGTTTTTGATCCTATGAGCAAGAGTTGTTTTCTGGTAACGAAAGTCACTATTGCGCTCCCATTGCCACACACAGTACAAAGAGGACTCGCGTCTGTTCCCATCAAGTACAGTGTATTGGACTGAAGAGGAGCTACTGTTCTTGTCAGTTTCCTAAGCAGAGTTGAACTAGATATGGCCCGTGTGTGTAGGAAGCACAGTTCTTTTCTACTGTAAGCTCACTCATCGAACCCATAGGAAACACAGTAGAGTAGAAGAGTGCCCTTTTCTCAAAAACAGATTGTGTTTCTTGTAAGGCGAGCTAGCATTTGTTTCCCAGTCCTAAATGGAGTTGAATCACATGCAGTTTCTGGTCCTACGAGCAAGAGTTGTTTTCTATTAAGGAGAGTCACTATTGTGCTCCCATTGTCATACACAGGGCAAATTGCACTGGCGTCTGTTCCCAGCATGTACAATTTTTTGGACTGAAAATGATCTACTGTTCTTATCGGTTTCCTAAGCAGAATTGAACTAGATATGGCCATGTGTGTAGGAAGCACAGTTCTTTTTTTCGGAGCAAGCTCACTGTTCTGGCCCTATAGAAAACACAGTAGAGTAGAAGAGTGATCTTTTCTCAAAAGCAGAGGGTGTTTCTTGTAAGTTGAGCTAGCGTTAGTTTCCCAGTCCTAAATGGAGTTGAATCACATGCAGTTTTTGATCCTACGAGCAAGAGTTGTTTTCCGGTAAGGAAAGTCACTATTGCGCTCCCATTGCCATACACAGTGCAAATAGAACTCGCCTCTGTTCCCAGCAAGTACAGTGTATTGGACTGAAGAGGATCTACTGTTCTTGTCAGGTTCCTAAGCAGAATTGAACTAGATATGGCCGTGTGTGTAGGAAGCACAGTTCTTTTGTTCAGAGCAAGCTCACTGTTCGGACCCTATAGGAAACACAGTAGAGTAGAAGAGTGCTCTTTTTCAAAAGCAGAGTGTGTTTCTTGTAAGTCGAGCTAGTGTTTGTTTCACACTCAGAAATGGAGTTGAATCCCATGCAGTTTCGGAACCTACGAGCAAGAGGTGTTTTCTGGTAAGAAGAGTCTCTACTGTGCTCCCATTATCATACTAAGGGCAAATAGCACTGGCGTCTGTTCCCAGCATGTACAGTGTATTGGACTGAAGAGGACCAACTCTTCTTGTCAGTTTCCTAAGCAGAGTTGAACTAGATATAGCCCGTGTGTGTAGGAAGCACAGTTCTTTTGTTCTTAGCAAGCTCACTATTCTGGGCCTATAGGAAACACAGTAGAGTAGAAGAGTGCTCTTTTCTCAAAAGGAGAGTGTGTTTCTTGTAAGGCGAGCTAGCGTTTGTTTCCCAGTCCTAAATGAAGTTGAATCACATGCACTTTCTGGTCCTACGAGCAAGAGTTGTTTTCTGGAAAGGAAAGTCATTATTGCGCTCCCATTGCCATACATAGTGCAAATAGCACTCACGTCTGTTCCCAGCAAGTACAGTGTATTGGACTGAAGAGGAGCTACTGTTCTTGTCAGTTTCCTAAGCAGAGTTGAACTAGATATGGCCCGTGTGTGTAGGAAGCGCAGTTCTTTTGTTCTGACCAAGCTCACTGTTCGGACACCATAGGAAACACTGTAGAGTAGAAGAGTGCTCTTTTCTCAAAAGCAGAGTGTGTTTCTTGAAAGGCAAGCTAGTGTTTGTTTCCCAGTCAGAAATGGAATTGAATCCCGTGGAGTTTCTGGTCCTATGAGCAAGAGTTTTTTTTCTGGTAATAAGAGTCACTATTGCGCTCCCATTGCCATACACAGTGCATATAGCACTGGCGTCTGTTCCCTGCATGTACAGAGTATTGGAGTGAAGAGAAGCTACTGTTCTTGTCAGTTTCCTAAGCAGAGTTAAACTAGATATGGCCCCTGTGTGTAGGAAGCACAGTTCTTTTGTTCTGATTAAATTCACTGTTCTGGCCCTATAGGAAACACAGTAGAGTAGAAGAGTGCTCTTTTCTCAAAAGCAGAGTGTGTTTCTTGTAAGGCGAGCTAGCATTTCTTTCCCAGTCCTAAATGGAGTTGAGTCACATGCAGTTTCTGGTCCTACGAGCAAGAGTTGTTTTCTGGTAAGAAGAGTCACTATTGCGCTCCCATTGTCATACACAGGGCAAATAGCACTGGTGTCTGTTCTCAGCATGTGCAGTGTATTTGACTGAAGAGGGTATACTGTTCTTGTCAGTTTCCTAAGCTAAATTGAACTAGATATGGCCCGTGTGTGTAGGAAGCACACTTCTTTTGTGTTGTGCAAGCTTACTGTTCTGGCCCTATAGGAAACACAGTAGAGTAGAAGAGTGCTCTTTTCTCAAAAGCAGAGTTTGTTTCTTGTAAGGAGAGCTAGCATTTATTTCCCAGTTCTAAATGGAGTTGAATCACATGCAGTTTTTGGTCCTATGAGCAAGAGTTTTTTTCTGGTAAGGAATGTCACTATTGCGCTCCCATTGGCATATACAGTGCAAATAGCACTCGCGTCTGTTCCCAGCAAGTACAGTGTATTGGACTGAAGAGGAGCTACTGTTCTTGTCAGTTTCCTAAGCAGTGTTGAACTAGATATGGCACGTGTGTGTAGGAAGCACAGTTCTTTTTTTCTGAGCAAGCTCACTGTTCTGGCCCTATAGGAAACACAGTAGAGTAGAAGAGTACTCTTTTCTCAAAAGCAGAGTGTGTTTCTTGTAAGTCCAGCTAGTGTTTTTTTCCCAGTCCTATATGGATTTGAATCACATGCAGTTTCTGGTCCTACGAGCAAGAGTTGTTTTCTGGTAAGAAGAGTCACTATTGCGCTCCCATTGTAATACACAGGGCAAATAGCACTCGCGTCTGTTCCCAGCATTTACAGTGTATTGGACTGAAAAGGATCTATTGTTCTTGTCAGTTTCCTAAGCAGAATTGAACTAGATATGGCCCTGTATGTAGGAAGCACAGTTCTTTTGTTCTGAGCAAGCTCTCTGTTCTGGCCCTGTAGGAAAAACAGTGGAGTAGAAGAGTGCTCTTTTCTCAAAAGCAGAGTGTGTTTCTTGTAAGGCGAGCTAGCGTTTGTTTCCCAGTCCTAAATGGAGTTGAATCACATGCACTTTCTGGTCCTATGAGCAAGATTTGTTTTCTGGTAGAAAGAGACAATATTGCGCTCCCATTGTCATACACAGTGCATATAGCACTGGCGTCTGTTCCCTGCATGTACAGAGTATTGGACTGAATAGGAGCTACTGTTCTTGTCAGTTTCCTAAGCAGAGTTAAACTAGATATGGCCTGTGTGTGTAGGAAGCACAGTTCTTTTGTTCTGAGCAAGTTCACTGTTCTGGCCCTATAGGAAACACAGTAGAATAGAAGAGTGCTCTTTTCTCAAAAGCAGAGTCTGTTTTTTGTAAGGCGAGCTTGCGTTTCTTTCCCAGTCCTAAATGGAGTTGAGTCACATGCAGTTTCTGGTCCTATGAGCAAGAGTTGTTTTCTGGTAAGGAATGTCACTATTGCGCTCCCTTTGCCATACACAGTGCAAATAGCACTCGCGTCTGTTCCCAGCAAGTACAGTGTATTGGACTGAAAAGGATCTATTTTCTTGTCAGTTTCCTAAGCAGAATTGAACTAGATATGGTCCTGTATGTAGGAAGCACAGTTCTTTTGTTCTGAGCAATCTCTCTGTTCTGGCCCTCTAGGAAATACAGTAGAGTAAAAGATTGCTTTTTTCTCAAAAGCAGAGTGTGTTTCTTGAAAGGCGAGCTAGCGTTTGTTTCCCAGTCCTAAATGGAGTTGAATCACATGCAGTTTCTAATCCTACGAGCAAGAGATCTTTTATGGTAAGAATAGTCACTATTGCGCTGGCATTGCCATACATGGGACAAATAGCACTGGCGTCTGCTCCCAGCAAGTACGGTGTATTGGACTGAAGAGGATCTACTGTTCTTGTCAGGTTCCTAAGCAGAATTGAACTAGATATGGCCGTGTGTGTAGGAAGCACAGTTCTTTTGTTCAGAGCAAGCTCACTGTTCGGACCCTATAGGAAACACAGTAGAGTAGAAGAGTGCTCTTTTTCAAAAGCAGAGTGTTTTTCTTGTAAGGCGAGCTAGCTTTTGTTTCCCAGTCCTAACTGGAGATGAATCACATGCAGTTTTTGGTCCTACCAGCAAGAGTTGTTTTCTGGTAAGGAAAGTCACTATTGCGCTCCCTTTGCCATACACAGTGCAAATAGCACTCGTGTCTGTTTCCAGCAAGTACAGTGTATTGGACTGAAGAGGAGCTACTGTTCTTGTCAGTTTCCTAAGCAGAGTTGAACTAGATATGGCCCGTGTGTGTAGGAAGCACAGTTCTTTTGTTCTGAGCAAGCTCACTGTTCAGACACCATAGGAAACACTGTAGAGTAGAAGAGTGCTCTTTTCTCAAAAGCAGAGTGTGTTTCTTGAAAGGCAAGCTAGTGCTTGTTTCCCAGTCAGAAATGGAATTGAATCCCGTGCAGTTTCTGGTCCTACGAGCAAGAGTTTTTTTCTGGTAATAAGAGTCACTATTGCGCTCCCATTGCCATACACTGTGCATATAGCACTCGTGTCTGTTCCCTGCATGTACAGAGTATTGGACTGAATAGGAGCTACTGTTCTTGTCAGTTTCCTAAGCAGAGTTGAACTAGATATGGCCTGTGTGTGTAGGAAGCACAGTTCTTTTGTTCTGAGCAAGTTCACTCTTCTGGCCCTATAGGAAACACAGTAGAGTAGAATGGTGCTCTTTTCTCAAAAGCAGAGTCTGTTTCTTGTAAGGCGAGCTTGCGTTTCTTTCCCAGTCCTAAATAGAGTTGAGTCACATGCAGTTTCTGGTCCTATGAGCAAGAGTTGTTTTCTGGTAAGGAATGTCACTATTGCGCTCCCTTTGCCATACACAGTGCAAATAGCACTCGCGTCTGTTCCCAGCAAGTACAGTGTATTGGACTGAAGAGGAGCTACTGTTCTTGTCAGTTTCCTAAGCAGAGTTGAACTAGATATGGCACGTGTGTGTAGGAAGCACAGTTCTTTTTTTCTGAGCAAGCTCACTGTTCGGACCGCATAGGAAACACAGTAGAGTAGGAGAGTGCTCTTTTCTCAAAAGCAGAGTTTGTTCCTTGTAAGGCGAGCTAGCGTTTGTTTCCCAGTCCTAAATGGAGTTGAATCACATGCAGTTTCTGGTCCTATGAGCAAGATTTGTTTTCTGGTACTAATAGTCACTATTGCGCTCCCATTGTCATACACAGGGCAAATAGCACTCGCGTCTGTTCCCAGCATGTACAGTGTATTGGACTGAAAAGAATCTATTGTTCTTGTCAGTTTCCTAAGCAGAATTGAACTAGATATGTCCCTGTATGTAGGAAGCACAGTTCTTTTGTTCTGAGCAAGCTCTCTGTTCTGGCCCTATAGGAAACACAGTAGAGTAGAAGAGTGCTCTTTTCTCAAAAGCAGAGTGTGTTTCTTGTAAGGCCAGCTAGTGTTTTTTTCCCAGTCCTATATGGAGTTGAATCACATGCAGTTTCTGGTCCTACGAGCAAGAGTTGTTTTCTGGTAAGAAGAGTCACTATTGCGCTCCCATTGTCATACACAGGGCAAATAGCACTCGCGTGTGTTCCCAGCATTTACAGTGTATTGGACTGAAAAGGATATATTGTTCTTGTCAGTTTCCTAAGCAGAATTGAACTAGATATGGCCGTGTGTGTAGGAAGCACAGTTTTTTGTTCAGAGCAAGCTCACTGTTCGGACCCTATAGGAAACACAGTAGAGTAGAAGAGTGCTCTTTTTCAAAAGCAGAGTGTTTTACTTGTAAGGCGAGCTAGCTTTTGTTTCCCAGTCCTAACTGGAGATGAATCACATGCAGTTTTTGTTCCTACCAGCAAGAGTTGTTTTCTGGTAAGGAAAGTCACTATTGCGCTCCCTTTGCCATACACAGTGCAAATAGCACTCGTGTCTGTTTCCAGCAAGTACAGTGTATTGGACTGAAGAGGAGCTACTGTTCTTGTCAGTTTCCTAAGCAGAGTTGAACTAGATATGGCCCTTGTGTGTAGGAAGCACAGTTCTTTTGTTCTGAGCAAGCTCACTGTTCGGACACCATAGGAAACACTGTAGAGTAGAAGAGTGCTCTTTTCTCAAAAGCAGAGTGTGTTTCTTGAAAGGCAAGCTAGTGCTTGTTTCCCAGTCAGAAATGGAATTGAATCCCGTGCAGTTTCTGGTCCTACGAGCAAGAGATTTTTCTGGTAATAAGAGTCACTATTGCGCTCCCATTGCCATACACAGTGCATATAGCACTGGCGTCTGTTCCCTGCATGTACAGAGTATTGGACTGAATAGGAGCTACTGTTCTTGTCAGTTTCCTAAGCAGAGTTGAACTAGATATGGCCTGTGTGTGTAGGAAGCACAGTTCTTTTGTTCTGAGCAAGTTCACTGTTCTGGCCCTATAGAAAACACAGTAGAGTAGAAGAGTGCTCTTTTCTCAAAATCAGAGTCTGTTTCTTGTAAGGCGAGCTTGCGTTTCTTTCCCAGTCCTAAATGGAGTTGAATCACATGCAGTTTCTGGTCCTATGAGCAAGATTTGTTTTCTGGTACTAAGAGTCACTATTGCGCTCCCATTGTCATACACAGGGCAAATAGCACTCTCATCTTTTCCCAGCATGTACAGTGTATTGGACTGAAAAGAATCTATTGTTCTTGTCAGTTTCCTAAGCAGAATTGAACTAGATATGTCCCTGTATGTAGGAAGCACAGTTCTTTTGTTCTGAGCAAGCTCTCTGTTCTGGCCCTATAGGAAACACAGTAGAGTAGAAGAGTGCTTTTTTCTCAAAAGCAGAGTGTGTTTATTGAAAGGCAAGCTAGTGTTTGTTTCCCAGTCAGAAATGGAATTGAATCCCGTGCAGTTTCTGGTCCTACGAGCAAGAGTTTTTTTCTTGTAAGAAGAGTCACTATTGTGCTCTCATTGCCATACTCAGTGCAAATAGCACTCGAGTCTGTTCCCTGCATGTTCAGAGTATTGGACTGAAGAGGAGCTACTGTTCTTGTCAGTTTGCTAAGCAGAGTTGAACTAGATATGGCCCCTGTGTGTAGGAAGCACAGTTCTTTTGTTCTGAGCAAGTTCACTGTTCTGGCCATATAGGAAACACAGAAGAGTAGAAGAGTGCTCTTTTCTCAAAAGCAGAGTGTGTTTCTTGTAAGGCGAGCTAGCGTTTCTTTCCCAGTCCTAAATGGAGTTGAGTCACATGCAGTTTCTGGTCCTACGAGCAAGAGTTGTTTTCTGGTAAGAAGAGTCACTATTGTGCTCCCATTGTCATACACAGGGCAAATAGCACTGGTGTCTGTTCCCAGCATGTGCAGTGTATTTGACTGAAGAGGGTATACTGTTCTTGTCAGTTTCCTAAGCTGAACTGAACTAGATATGGCCGTGTGTGTAGGAAGCACACTTCTTTTGTTCTGTGCAAGCTTACTGTTCTGGCCCTAAAGGAAACACAATAGAGTAGAAGAGTGCTCTTTTCTCAAAAGCAGAGTGTGTTTCTTGTAAGGCGAGCTAGCATTTATTTCCCAGTTCTAAATGGAGTTGAATCACATGCAGTTTTTGGTCCTACCAACAAGAGTTGTTTTCTAGTAAGGAAAATCACTATTGCGCTCCCTTTGCCCTACACAGTGCAAATAGCACTCGCGTCTGTTCCCAGCAAGTACAGTGTATTGGACTGAAGAGGAGCTACTGTTCTTGTCATTTTCCTAAGAGGAGTTGAAATAGATATGTCCCGTGTGTGTAGGAAACACAGTTCTTTTGTTCTGAGAAACCACACTGTGCAGACACCATAGGAAACACAGTAGAGTAGATGAGTGCTCTTTTCTCAAAATTAGAGTGTGTTTCTTGAAAGGCGAGCTAGTATTTGCTTCCCAGTCAGAAATGGAGTTGAATCCCATGCAGTTGCTTGTCCTACGAGCAAGAGTTTTTTTCTGGTAAGAAGAGTCACTATTGCGCTCCCATTGCCATACACAGAGCAAATATCACTGGCGCCTGTTCCCAGCAAGTACAGTGTATTGGACTGAAGAGGAGCTACTGTTCTTGTCAGTTTCCTAAGCAGAGTTGAACTAGATATGGCCCGTGGGTGTAGGAAGCACAGTTCTTTTGTTCTGAGCAAGCTCACTATTCTGGCCCTATAGGAAACACAGTAGAGTAGAAGAGTGCTCTTTTCTGAGAAGCAGAGTGTGTTTCTTGTAAGGCGAGCTAGCGTTTGTTTCCCAGTCCTAAATGGAGTTGAATCACATGCAGTTTCTGGTCCTACGAGCAAGAGTTGTTTTCTGGTAAGAAGAGTCACTATTGCACTCCCATTGTCATACACAGGGCAAATAGCACTGGCGTCTGTTCCCAGCATGTACAGTGTATTGGCCTGAAGAGGAGCTACTGTTCTTGTCAGTTTCCTAAGCAGAATTTAACTTGATATGGCCATGTGTGTAGGAAGCACAGTTCTTTTGTTCTGAGCAAGCTCACTCTTTTGGCCCTATAGGAAACACAGTAGAGTAGAAGAGTGCTCTTTTCTCAAAAGAAGAGTGTGTTTCTTGTAAGGCGAGCTAGCGTTTGTTTCCCAGTCCTAAATTGAGTTGAATCACGTGCAGTTTTTGGTCCCACGAGCTAGAGTTGTTTTCTGGTAAGGAAAGTCACTATTGCGCTCCCATTGACACACACAGTGCAAAGAGGACTCGCGTCTGTTCCCATCAAGTACAGTGTATTGGACTGAAGAGGAGCTACTGTTCTTGTCAGTTTCCTAAGCAGAGTTGAACTAGATATGTCCCGTGTGTGTAGGAAGCCCAGTTCTTTTGTACTGTAATCTCACTGATCGAACCCATAGGAAACAGAGTAGAGTAGAAGAGTGCTCTTTTCTCAAAAGCAGAGTGTGTTTCTTGTAAGGCGAGCTAGCATTTGTTTCCCAGTCCATAATGGAGTTGAATCACATGCAGTTTCTGTTCCTAAGAGCAAGAGTTGTTTTCTGGTAAGAAGAGTCACTATTGCGCTCCCATTGTCATACACAGGGCAAATAGCACTGCCGTCTGTTCCCAGCATGTACAGTGTATTGGACTGAAGAGGATCTACTGTTCTTGTCAGTTTCCTAAGCAGAATTGAACTAGATATAGCCCGTGTGTGTAGGAAGCACAGTTCTTTTGTTCTGAGCAAGCTCACTGTTTTGGCCCTATAGGAAACACAGTAGAGTAGAAGAGTGCTCTTTCCTCAAAAGAAGAGTGTGTTTCTTGTAAGGCGAACTAGTGCTTGTTTCCCAGTCTGAAATGGAGTTGAATCCCATGCAGTTTCTGGTCCTACGAGCAAGAGATATTAACTGGTAAGAAGAGTCACTATTGCGCTCCTATTGCCATATACAGTGCAAATAGCTCTCGTGTCTGTTCCCAGCAAGTACAGTGTATTGGACTGAAGAGGAGCTACTGTTCTTGTCAGTTTCCTAAGCAGAGTTGAACTAGATATGTCCCGTGTGTGTAGGAAGCCCAGTTCTTTTGTACTGTAATCTCACTGATCGAACCCATAGGAAACAGAGTAGAGTAGAAGAGTGCTCATTTCTCAAAAGCAGAGTGTGTTTCTTGTAAGGCGAGCTAGCATTTGTTTCCCAGTCGTAAATGGAGTTGAATCACATGCAGTTTCTGGTCCTAAGAGCAAGAGTTGTTTTCTGGTAAGAAGAGTCACTATTGCGCTCCCATTGTCATACACAGGGCAAATAGCACTGGCGTCTGTTCCCAGCATGTACAGTGTATTGGACTGAAGAGGATCTACTGTTCTTGTCAGTTTCCTAAGCAGAATTGAACTAGATATAGCCCGTGTGTGTAGGAAGCACAGTTCTTTTGTTCTGAGCAAGCTCACTGTTCTGGCCCTATAGGAAACACAGTAGAGTAGAAGAGTGCTCTTTTCTCAAAAGCAGAGTGTGTTTCTTGTAAGGCGAACTAGTGCTTGTTTCCCAGTCTGAAATGAAGTTGAATCCCATGCAGTTTCTGGTCCTACGAGCAAGAGATGTTAACTGGTAAGAAGAGTCACTATTGTGCTCCTATTGCCATATACAGTGCAAATAGCTCTCGTGTCTGTTCCCAGCAAGTACAGTGTATTGGACTGAAGAGGAGCTACTGTTCTTGTCAGTTTCCTAAGCGGAGTTAAACTAGATATGGCCCGTGTGTGTAGGAAGCACAGTTCTTTTGTTCTGAGCAAGCTCACTGTTCGAACCCATAGTAAACACAGTAGATTAGAAGAGTGCTCTTTTCTCAAAAGCAGAGTGTGTTTCTTGTAAGGGGAGCTAGCATTTGTTTCCCAGTCCTAAATGGAGTTGAATCACATGCAGTTTTTGATCCTACGACCAAGAGTTGTTTTCTGGTAACGAAAGTCACTATTGCGCTCCCATTGCCACACACAGTACAAAGAGGACTCGCGTCTGTTCCCATCAAGTACAGTGTATTGGACTGAAGAGGAGCTACTGTTCTTGTCAGTTTCCTAAGCAGAGTTGAACTAGATATGGCCCGTGTGTGTAGGAAGCACAGTTCTTTTCTACTGTAAGCTCACTCATCGAACCCATAGGAAACACAGTAGAGTAGAAGAGTGCCCTTTTCTCAAAAACAGATTGTGTTTCTTGTAAGGCGAGCTAGCATTTGTTTCCCAGTCCATAATGGAGTTGAATCACATGCAGTTTCTGGTCCTAGGAGCAAGAGTTGTTTTCTATTAAGGAGAGTCACTATTGTGCTCCCATTGTCATACACAGGGCAAATTGCACTGGCGTCTGTTCCCAGCATGTACAATTTTTTGGACTGAAAATGATCTACTGTTCTTATCGGTTTCCTAAGCAGAATTGAACTAGATATGGCCATGTGTGTAGGAAGCACAGTTCTTTTTTTCGGAGCAAGCTCACTGTTCTGGCCCTATAGAAAACACAGTAGAGTAGAAGAGTGATCTTTTCTCAAAAGCAGAGTGTGTTTCTTGTAAGGTGAGCTAGCGTTAGTTTCCCAGTCCTAAATGGAGTTGAATCACATGCAGTTTTTGATCCTACGAGCAAGAGTTGTTTTCCGGTAAGGAAAGTCACTATTGCGCTCCCATTGCCATACACAGTGCAAATAGAACTCGCCTCTGTTCCCAGCAAGTACAGTGTATTGGACTGAAGAGGATCTACTGTTCTTGTCAGGTTCCTAAGCAGAATTGAACTAGATATGGCCGTGTGTGTAGGAAGCACAGTTCTTTTGTTCAGAGCAAGCTCACTGTTCGGACCCTATAGTAAACACAGTAGAGTAGAAGAGTGCTCTTTTTCAAAAGCAGAGTGTGTTTCTTGTAAGTCGAGCTAGTGTTTGTTTCACAGTCAGAAATGGAGTTGAATCCCATGCAGTTTCGGAACCTACGAGCAAGAGGTGTTTTCTGGTAAGAAGAGTCTCTACTGCGCTCCCATTATCATACTAAGGGCAAATAGCACTGGCGTCTGTTCCCAGCATGTACAGTGTATTGGACTGAAGAGGACCAACTCTTCTTGTCAGTTTCCTAAGCAGAGTTGAACTAGATATAGCCCGTGTGTGTAGGAAGCACAGTTCTTTTGTTCTTAGCAAGCTCACTATTCTGGGCCTATAGGAAACACAGTAGAGTAGAAGAGTGCTCTTTTCTCAAAAGGAGAGTGTGTTTCTTGTAAGGCGAGCTAGCGTTTGTTTCCCAGTCCTAAATGAAGTTGAATCACATGCACTTTCTGGTCCTACGAGCAAGAGTTGTTTTCTGGAAAGGAAAGTCATTATTGCGCTCCCATTGCCATACATAGTGCAAATAGCACTCACGTCTGTTCCCAGCAAGTACAGTGTATTGGACTGAAGAGGAGCTACTGTTCTTGTCAGTTTCCTAAGCAGAGTTGAACTAGATATGGCCCGTGTGTGTAGGAAGCACAGTTCTTTTGTTCTGACCAAGCTCACTGTTCGGACACCATAGGAAACACTGTAGAGTAGAAGAGTGCTCTTTTCTCAAAAGCAGAGTGTGTTTCTTGAAAGGCAAGCTAGTGTTTGTTTCCCAGTCAGAAATGGAATTGAATCCCGTGGAGTTTCTGGTCCTATGAGCAAGAGTTTTTTTTCTGGTAATAAGAGTCACTATTGCGCTCCCATTGCCATACACAGTGCATATAGCACTGGCGTCTGTTCCCTGCATGTACAGAGTATTGGAGTGAAGAGAAGCTACTGTTCTTGTCAGTTTCCTAAGCAGAGTTAAACTAGATATGGCCCCTGTGTGTAGGAAGCACAGTTCTTTTGTTCTGATTAAATTCACTGTTCTGGCCCTATAGGAAACACAGTAGAGTAGAAGAGTGCTCTTTTCTCAAAAGCAGAGTGTGTTTCTTGTAAGGCGAGCTAGCATTTCTTTCCCAGTCCTAAATGGAGTTGAGTCACATGCAGTTTCTGGTCCTACGAGCAAGAGTTGTTTTCTGGTAAGAAGAGTCACTATTGCGCTCCCATTGTCATACACAGGGCAAATAGCACTGGTGTCTGTTCTCAGCATGTGCAGTGTATTTGACTGAAGAGGGTATACTGTTCTTGTCAGTTTCCTAAGCTAAATTGAACTAGATATGGCCCGTGTGTGTAGGAAGCACACTTCTTTTGTGTTGTGCAAGCTTACTGTTCTGGCCCTATAGGAAACACAGTAGAGTAGAAGAGTGCTCTTTTCTCAAAAGCAGAGTTTGTTTCTTGTAAGGAGAGCTAGCATTTATTTCCCAGTTCTAAATGGAGTTGAATCACATGCAGTTTTTGGTCCTATGAGGAAGAGTTTTTTTCTGGTAAGGAATGTCACTATTGCGCTCCCATTGGCATATACAGTGCAAATAGCACTCGCGTCTGTTCCCAGCAAGTACAGTGTATTGGACTGAAGAGGAGCTACTGTTCTTGTCAGTTTCCTAAGCAGTGTTGAACTAGATATGGCACGTGTGTGTAGGAAGCACAGTTCTTTTTTTCTGAGCAAGCTCACTGTTCTGGCCCTATAGGAAACACAGTAGAGTAGAAGAGTACTCTTTTCTCAAAAGCAGAGTGTGTTTCTTGTAAGTCCAGCTAGTGTTTTTTTCCCAGTCCTATATGGATTTGAATCACATGCAGTTTCTGGTCCTACGAGCAAGAGTTGTTTTCTGGTAAGAAGAGTCACTATTGCGCTCCCATTGTAATACACAGGGCAAATAGCACTCGCGTCTGTTCCCAGCATTTACAGTGTATTGGACTGAAAAGGATCTATTGTTCTTGTCAGTTTCCTAAGCAGAATTGAACTAGATATGGCCCTGTATGTAGGAAGCACAGTTCTTTTGTTCTGAGCAAGCTCTCTGTTCTGGCCCTGTAGGAAAAACAGTGGAGTAGAAGAGTGCTCTTTTCTCAAAAGCAGAGTGTGTTTCTTGTAAGGCGAGCTAGCGTTTGTTTCCCAGTCCTAAATGGAGTTGAATCACATGCACTTTCTGGTCCTACGAGCAAGATTTGTTTTCTGGTAGAAAGAGACAATATTGCGCTCCCATTGTCATACACAGTGCATATAGCACTGGCGTCTGTTCCCTGCATGTACAGAGTATTGGACTGAATAGGAGCTACTGTTCTTGTCAGTTTCCTAAGCAGAGTTAAACTAGATATGGCCTGTGTGTGTAGGAAGCACAGTTCTTTTGTTCTGAGCAAGTTCACTGTTCTGGCCCTATAGGAAACACAGTAGAATAGAAGAGTGCTCTTTTCTCAAAAGCAGAGTCTGTTTTTTGTAAGGCGAGCTTGCGTTTCTTTCCCAGTCCTAAATGGAGTTGAGTCACATGCAGTTTCTGGTCCTATGAGCAAGAGTTGTTTTCTGGTAAGGAATGTCACTATTGCGCTCCCTTTGCCATACACAGTGCAAATAGCACTCGCGTCTGTTCCCAGCAAGTACAGTGTATTGGACTGAAAAGGATCTATTTTCTTGTCAGTTTCCTAAGCAGAATTGAACTAGATATGGCCCTGTATGTAGGAAGCACAGTTCTTTTGTTCTGAGCAATCTCTCTGTTCTGGCCCTCTAGGAAATACAGTAGAGTAAAAGATTGCTTTTTTCTCAAAAGCAGAGTGTGTTTCTTGAAAGGCGAGCTAGCGTTTGTTTCCCAGTCCTAAATGGAGTTGAATCACATGCAGTTTCTAATCCTACGAGCAAGAGATCTTTTATGGTAAGAATAGTCACTATTGCGCTGGCATTGCCATACATGGGACAAATAGCACTGGCGTCTGCTCCCAGCAAGTACGGTGTATTGGACTGAAGAGGATCTACTGTTCTTGTCAGGTTCCTAAGCAGAATTGAACTAGATATGGCCGTGTGTGTAGGAAGCACAGTTCTTTTGTTCAGAGCAAGCTCACTGTTCGGACCCTATAGGAAACACAGTAGAGTAGAAGAGTGCTCTTTTTCAAAAGCAGAGTGTTTTTCTTGTAAGGCGAGCTAGCTTTTGTTTCCCAGTCCTAACTGGAGATGAATCACATGCAGTTTTTGGTCCTACCAGCAAGAGTTGTTTTCTGGTAAGGAAAGTCACTATTGCGCTCCCTTTGCCATACACAGTGCAAATAGCACTCGTGTCTGTTTCCAGCAAGTACAGTGTATTGGACTGAAGAGGAGCTACTGTTCTTGTCAGTTTCCTAAGCAGAGTTGAACTAGATATGGCCCGTGTGTGTAGGAAGCACAGTTCTTTTGTTCTGAGCAAGCTCACTGTTCAGACACCATAGGAAACACTGTAGAGTAGAAGAGTGCTCTTTTCTCAAAAGCAGAGTGTGTTTCTTGAAAGGCAAGCTAGTGCTTGTTTCCCAGTCAGAAATGGAATTGAATCCCGTGCAGTTTCTGGTCCTACGAGCAAGAGTTTTTTTCTGGTAATAAGAGTCACTATTGCGCTCCCATTGCCATACACTGTGCATATAGCACTCGTGTCTGTTCCCTGCATGTACAGAGTATTGGACTGAATAGGAGCTACTGTTCTTGTCAGTTTCCTAAGCAGAGTTGAACTAGATATGGCCTGTGTGTGTAGGAAGCACAGTTCTTTTGTTCTGAGCAAGTTCACTCTTCTGGCCCTATAGGAAACACAGTAGAGTAGAATGGTGCTCTTTTCTCAAAAGCAGAGTCTGTTTCTTGTAAGGCGAGCTTGCGTTTCTTTCCCAGTCCTAAATGGAGTTGAGTCACATGCAGTTTCTGGTCATATGAGCAAGAGTTGTTTTCTGGTAAGGAATGTCACTATTGCGCTCCCTTTGCCATACACAGTGCAAATAGCACTCGCGTCTGTTCCCAGCAAGTACAGTGTATTGGACTGAAGAGGAGCTACTGTTCTTGTCAGTTTCCTAAGCAGAGTTGAACTAGATATGGCACGTGTGTGTAGGAAGCACAGTTCTTTTTTTCTGAGCAAGCTCACTGTTCGGACCGCATAGGAAACACAGTAGAGTAGGAGAGTGCTCTTTTCTCAAAAGCAGAGTTTGTTCCTTGTAAGGCGAGCTAGCGTTTGTTTCCCAGTCCTAAATGGAGTTGAATCACATGCAGTTTCTGGTCCTATGAGCAAGATTTGTTTTCTGGTACTAATAGTCACTATTGCGCTCCCATTGTCATACACAGGGCAAATAGCACTCGCGTCTGTTCCCAGCATGTACAGTGTATTGGACTGAAAAGAATCTATTGTTCTTGTCAGTTTCCTAAGCAGAATTGAACTAGATATGTCCCTGTATGTAGGAAGCACAGTTCTTTTGTTCTGAGCAAGCTCTCTGTTCTGGCCCTATAGGAAACACAGTAGAGTAGAAGAGTGCTCTTTTCTCAAAAGCAGAGTGTGTTTCTTGTAAGGCCAGCTAGTGTTTTTTTCCCAGTCCTATATGGAGTTGAATCACATGCAGTTTCTGGTCCTACGAGCAAGAGTTGTTTTCTGGTAAGAAGAGTCACTATTGCGCTCCCATTGTCATACACAGGGCAAATAGCACTCGCGTGTGTTCCCAGCATTTACAGTGTATTGGACTGAAAAGGATATATTGTTCTTGTCAGTTTCCTAAGCAGAATTGAACTAGATATGGCCGTGTGTGTAGGAAGCACAGTTTTTTGTTCAGAGCAAGCTCACTGTTCGGACCCTATAGGAAACACAGTAGAGTAGAAGAGTGCTCTTTTTCAAAAGCAGAGTGTTTTACTTGTAAGGCGAGCTAGCTTTTGTTTCCCAGTCCTAACTGGAGATGAATCACATGCAGTTTTTGTTCCTACCAGCAAGAGTTGTTTTCTGGTAAGGAAAGTCACTATTGCGCTCCCTTTGCCATACACAGTGCAAATAGCACTCGTGTCTGTTTCCAGCAAGTACAGTGTATTGGACTGAGGAGGAGCTACTGTTCTTGTCAGTTTCCTAAGCAGAGTTGAACTAGATATGGCCCTTGTGTGTAGGAAGCACAGTTCTTTTGTTCTGAGCAAGCTCACTGTTCGGACACCATAGGAAACACTGTAGAGTAGAAGAGTGCTCTTTTCTCAAAAGCAGAGTGTGTTTCTTGAAAGGCAAGCTAGTGCTTGTTTCCCAGTCAGAAATGGAATTGAATCCCGTGCAGTTTCTGGTCCTACGAGCAAGAGTTTTTTTCTGGTAATAAGAGTCACTATTGCGCTCCCATTGCCATACACAGTGCATATAGCACTGGCGTCTGTTCCCTGCATGTACAGAGTATTGGACTGAATAGGAGCTACTGTTCTTGTCAGTTTCCTAAGCAGAGTTGAACTAGATATGGCCTGTGTGTGTAGGAAGCACAGTTCTTTTGTTCTGAGCAAGTTCACTGTTCTGGCCCTATAGGAAACACAGTAGAGTAGAAGAGTGCTCTTTTCTCAAAAGCAGAGTCTGTTTCTTGTAAGGCGAGCTTGCGTTTCTTTCCCAGTCCTAAATGGAGTTGAATCACATGCAGTTTCTGGTCCTATGAGCAAGATTTGTTTTCTGGTACTAAGAGTCACTATTGCGCTCCCATTGTCATACACAGGGCAAATAGCACTCTCATCTTTTCCCAGCATGTACAGTGTATTGGACTGAAAAGAATCTATTGTTCTTGTCAGTTTCCTAAGCAGAATTGAACTAGATATGTCCCTGTATGTAGGAAGCACAGTTCTTTTGTTCTGAGCAAGCTCTCTGTTCTGGCCCTATAGGAAACACAGTAGAGTAGAAGAGTGCTTTTTTCTCAAAAGCAGAGTGTGTTTATTGAAAGGCAAGCTAGTGTTTGTTTCCCAGTCAGAAATGGAATTGAATCCCGTGCAGTTTCTGGTCCTACGAGCAAGAGTTTTTTTCTTGTAAGAAGAGTCACTATTGTGCTCTCATTGCCATACTCAGTGCAAATAGCACTCGAGTCTGTTCCCTGCATGTTCAGAGTATTGGACTGAAGAGGAGCTACTGTTCTTGTCAGTTTGCTAAGCAGAGTTGAACTAGATATGGCCCCTGTGTGTAGGAAGCACAGTTCTTTTGTTCTGAGCAAGTTCACTGTTCTGGCCATATAGGAAACACAGAAGAGTAGAAGAGTGCTCTTTTCTCAAAAGCAGAGTGTGTTTCTTGTAAGGCGAGCTAGCGTTTCTTTCCCAGTCCTAAATGGAGTTGAGTCACATGCAGTTTCTGGTCCTACGAGCAAGAGTTGTTTTCTGGTAAGAAGAGTCACTATTGTGCTCCCATTGTCATACACAGGGCAAATAGCACTGGTGTCTGTTCCCAGCATGTGCAGTGTATTTGACTGAAGAGGGTATACTGTTCTTGTCAGTTTCCTAAGCTGAACTGAACTAGATATGGCCGTGTGTGTAGGAAGCACACTTCTTTTGTTCTGTGCAAGCTTACTGTTCTGGCCCTAAAGGAAACACAATAGAGTAGAAGAGTGCTCTTTTCTCAAAAGCAGAGTGTGTTTCTTGTAAGGCGAGCTAGCATTTATTTCCCAGTTCTAAATGGAGTTGAATCACATGCAGTTTTTGGTCCTACCAACAAGAGTTGTTTTCTAGTAAGGAAAATCACTATTGCGCTCCCTTTGCCCTACACAGTGCAAATAGCACTCGCGTCTGTTCCCAGCAAGTACAGTGTATTGGACTGAAGAGGAGCTACTGTTCTTGTCATTTTCCTAAGAGGAGTTGAAATAGATATGTCCCGTGTGTGTAGGAAACACAGTTCTTTTGTTCTGAGAAACCACACTGTGCAGACACCATAGGAAACACAGTAGAGTAGATGAGTGCTCTTTTCTCAAAATTAGAGTGTGTTTCTTGAAAGGCGAGCTAGTATTTGCTTCCCAGTCAGAAATGGAGTTGAATCCCATGCAGTTGCTTGTCCTACGAGCAAGAGTTTTTTTCTGGTAAGAAGAGTCACTATTGCGCTCCCATTGCCATACACAGAGCAAATATCACTGGCGCCTGTTCCCAGCAAGTACAGTGTATTGGACTGAAGAGGAGCTACTGTTCTTGTCAGTTTCCTAAGCAGAGTTGAACTAGATATGGCCCGTGGGTGTAGGAAGCACAGTTCTTTTGTTCTGAGCAAGCTCACTATTCTGGCCCTATAGGAAACACAGTAGAGTAGAAGAGTGCTCTTTTCTGAGAAGCAGAGTGTGTTTCTTGTAAGGCGAGCTAGCGTTTGTTTCCCAGTCCTAAATGGAGTTGAATCACATGCAGTTTCTGGTCCTACGAGCAAGAGTTGTTTTCTGGTAAGAAGAGTCACTATTGCACTCCCATTGTCATACACAGGGCAAATAGCACTGGCGTCTGTTCCCAGCATGTACAGTGTATTGGCCTGAAGAGGAGCTACTGTTCTTGTCAGTTTCCTAAGCAGAATTTAACTTGATATGGCCATGTGTGTAGGAAGCACAGTTCTTTTGTTCTGAGCAAGCTCACTCTTTTGGCCCTATAGGAAACACAGTAGAGTAGAAGAGTGCTCTTTTCTCAAAAGAAGAGTGTGTTTCTTGTAAGGCGAGCTAGCGTTTGTTTCCCAGTCCTAAATTGAGTTGAATCACGTGCAGTTTTTGGTCCCACGAGCTAGAGTTGTTTTCTGGTAAGGAAAGTCACTATTGCGCTCCCATTGACACACACAGTGCAAAGAGGACTCGCGTCTGTTCCCATCAAGTACAGTGTATTGGACTGAAGAGGAGCTACTGTTCTTGTCAGTTTCCTAAGCAGAGTTGAACTAGATATGTCCCGTGTGTGTAGGAAGCCCAGTTCTTTTGTACTGTAATCTCACTGATCGAACCCATAGGAAACAGAGTAGAGTAGAAGAGTGCTCTTTTCTCAAAAGCAGAGTGTGTTTCTTGTAAGGCGAGCTAGCATTTGTTTCCCAGTCCATAATGGAGTTGAATCACATGCAGTTTCTGTTCCTAAGAGCAAGAGTTGTTTTCTGGTAAGAAGAGTCACTATTGCGCTCCCATTGTCATACACAGGGCAAATAGCACTGCCGTCTGTTCCCAGCATGTACAGTGTATTGGACTGAAGAGGATCTACTGTTCTTGTCAGTTTCCTAAGCAGAATTGAACTAGATATAGCCCGTGTGTGTAGGAAGCACAGTTCTTTTGTTCTGAGCAAGCTCACTGTTTTGGCCCTATAGGAAACACAGTAGAGTAGAAGAGTGCTCTTTCCTCAAAAGAAGAGTGTGTTTCTTGTAAGGCGAACTAGTGCTTGTTTCCCAGTCTGAAATGGAGTTGAATCCCATGCAGTTTCTGGTCCTACGAGCAAGAGATATTAACTGGTAAGAAGAGTCACTATTGCGCTCCTATTGCCATATACAGTGCAAATAGCTCTCGTGTCTGTTCCCAGCAAGTACAGTGTATTGGACTGAAGAGGAGCTACTGTTCTTGTCAGTTTCCTAAGCAGAGTTGAACTAGATATGTCCCGTGTGTGTAGGAAGCCCAGTTCTTTTGTACTGTAATCTCACTGATCGAACCCATAGGAAACAGAGTAGAGTAGAAGAGTGCTCATTTCTCAAAAGCAGAGGGTGTTTCTTGTAAGGCGAGCTAGCATTTGTTTCCCAGTCGTAAATGGAGTTGAATCACATGCAGTTTCTGGTCCTAAGAGCAAGAGTTGTTTTCTGGTAAGAAGAGTCACTATTGCGCTCCCATTGTCATACACAGGGCAAATAGCACTGGCGTCTGTTCCCAGCATGTACAGTGTATTGGACTGAAGAGGATCTACTGTTCTTGTCAGTTTCCTAAGCAGAATTGAACTAGATATAGCCCGTGTGTGTAGGAAGCACAGTTCTTTTGTTCTGAGCAAGCTCACTGTTCTGGCCCTATAGGAAACACAGTAGAGTAGAAGAGTGCTCTTTTCTCAAAAGCAGAGTGTGTTTCTTGTAAGGCGAACTAGTGCTTGTTTCCCAGTCTGAAATGAAGTTGAATCCCATGCAGTTTCTGGTCCTACGAGCAAGAGATGTTAACTGGTAAGAAGAGTCACTATTGTGCTCCTATTGCCATATACAGTGCAAATAGCTCTCGTGTCTGTTCCCAGCAAGTACAGTGTATTGGACTGAAGAGGAGCTACTGTTCTTGTCAGTTTCCTAAGCGGAGTTAAACTAGATATGGCCCGTGTGTGTAGGAAGCACAGTTCTTTTGTTCTGAGCAAGCTCACTGTTCGAACCCATAGTAAACACAGTAGATTAGAAGAGTGCTCTTTTCTCAAAAGCAGAGTGTGTTTCTTGTAAGGGGAGCTAGCATTTGTTTCCCAGTCCTAAATGGAGTTGAATCACATGCAGTTTTTGATCCTACGAGCAAGAGTTGTTTTCTGGTAACGAAAGTCACTATTGCGCTCCCATTGCCACACACAGTACAAAGAGGACTCGCGTCTGTTCCCATCAAGTACAGTGTATTGGACTGAAGAGGAGCTACTGTTCTTGTCAGTTTCCTAAGCAGAGTTGAACTAGATATGGCCCGTGTGTGTAGGAAGCACAGTTCTTTTCTACTGTAAGCTCACTCATCGAACCCATAGGAAACACAGTAGAGTAGAAGAGTGCCCTTTTCTCAAAAACAGATTGTGTTTCTTGTAAGGCGAGCTAGCATTTGTTTCCCAGTCCTAAATGGAGTTGAATCACATGCAGTTTCTGGTCCTACGAGCAAGAGTTGTTTTCTATTAAGGAGAGTCACTATTGTGCTCCCATTGTCATACACAGGGCAAATTGCACTGGCGTCTGTTCCCAGCATGTACAATTTTTTGGACTGAAAATGATCTACTGTTCTTATCGGTTTCCTAAGCAGAATTGAACTAGATATGGCCATGTGTGTAGGAAGCACAGTTCTTTTTTTCGGAGCAAGCTCACTGTTCTGGCCCTATAGAAAACACAGTAGAGTAGAAGAGTGATCTTTTCTCAAAAGCAGAGTGTGTTTCTTGTAAGGTGAGCTAGCGTTAGTTTCCCAGTCCTAAATGGAGTTGAATCACATGCAGTTTTTGATCCTACGAGCAAGAGTTGTTTTCCGGTAAGGAAAGTCACTATTGTGCTCCCATTGCCATACACAGTGCAAATAGAACTCGCCTCTGTTCCCAGCAAGTACAATGTATTGGACTGAAGAGGAGCTACTGTTCTTGTCAGTTTCATAAGCAGAATTGAACTAGATATGGCCATGTGTGAAGGAAGCACAGTTCTTTTGTTCTGAGCAAGCTCACTGTTCTGGCCTTATAGAAAACACAGTAGAGTACAAGAGTGATCTTTTCTCAAAAGCAGAGTGTGTTTCTTGTAAGGCGAGCTAGCGTTTGTTTCCCAGTCCTAAATATATTTGAATCACATGCAGTTTTTGATCCTACGAGCAAGAGTTGTTTTCTGGTAAGGAAAGTCACTATTGCGCTCCCATTGTCATACACAGGGCAAATAGCACTGGCCTTGGTTCCTAGCAAGTACAGTGTATTTGACTGAAGAGGATCTACTGTTCTTGTCAGGTTCCTAAGCAGAATTGAACTAGATATGGCCATTTGTGTAGAAAGCACAGTTCTTTTGTTCTGAGCAAGCTCACTGTTTGGACCCCATAGGAAACACAGTAGAGTAGAAGAGTGCTTTTTTCTCAAAAGCAGAGTGTGTTTATTGAAAGACAAGCTAGTGTTTGTTTCCCAGTCAGAAATGGAATTGAATCCCGTGCAGTTTCTGGTCCTACGAGCAAGAGTTTTTTTCTTGTAAGAAGAGTCACTATTGTGCTCTCATTGCCATACTCAGTGCAAATAGCACTCGAGTCTGTTCCCTGCATGTTCAGAGTATTGGACTGAAGAGGAGCTACTGTTCTTGTCAGTTTCCTAAGCTGAACTGAACTAGATATGGCCGTGTGTGTAGGAAGCACACTTCTTTTGTTCTGTGCAAACTTACTGTTCTGGCCCTATAGGAAACACAATAGAGTAGAAGAGTGCTCTTTTCTCAAAAGCAGAGTGTGTTTCTTGTAAGGCGAGCTAGCATTTATTTCCCAGTTCTAAATGGAGTTGAATCACATGCAGTTTTTGGTCCTACCAACAGGAGTTGTTTTCTAGTAAGGAAAATCACTATTGCGCTCCCTTTGCCATACACAGTGCAAATAGCACTCGCGTCTGTTCCCAGCAAGTACAGTGTATTGGACTGAAGAGGAGCTACTGTTCTTGTCATTTTCCTAAGAGGAGTTGAAATAGATATGTCCCGTGTGTGTAGGAAACACAGTTCTTTTGTTCTGAGAAACCACACTGTGCAGACACCATAGGAAACACAGTAGAGTAGATGAGTGCTCTTTTCTCAAAATTAGAGTGTGTTTCTTGAAAGGCGAGCTAGTATTTGCTTCCCAGTCAGAAATGGAGTTGAATCCCATGCAGTTGCTTGTCCTACGAGCAAGAGATTTTTTCTGGTAAGAAGAGTCACTATTGCGCTCCCATTGCCATACACAGAGCAAATAGCACTGGCGCCTGTTCCCAGCAAGTACAGTGTATTGGACTGAAGAGGAGCTACTGTTCTTGTCAGTTTCCTAAGCAGAGTTGAACTAGATATGGCCCGTGGGTGTAGGAAGCACAGTTCTTTTGTTCTGAGCAAGCTCACTATTCTGGCCCTATTGGAAACACAGTAGAGTAGATGAGTGCTCTTTTCTGAGAAGCAGAGTGTGTTTCTTGTAAGGCGAGCTAGCGTTTGTTTCCCAGTCCTAAATGGAGTTGAATCACATGCAGTTTCTGGTCCTACGAGCAAGAGTTGTTTTCTGGTAAGAAGAGTCACTATTGCACTCCCATTGTCATACACAGGGCAAATAGCACTGGCGTCTGTTCCCAGCATGTACAGTGTATTGGCCTGAAGAGGAGCTACTGTTCTTGTCAGTTTCCTAAGCAGAATTTAACTTGATATGGCCATGTGTGTAGGAAGCACAGTTCTTTTGTTCTGAGCAAGCTCACTCTTTTGGCCCTATAGGAAACACAGTAGAGTAGAAGAGTGCTCTTTTCTCAAAAGAAGAGTGTGTTTCTTGTAAGGCGAGCTAGCGTTTGTTTCCCAGTCCTAAATTGAGTTGAATCACGTGCAGTTTTTGGTCCCACGAGCTAGAGTTGTTTTCTGGTAAGGAAAGTCACTATTGCGCTCCCATTGACACACACAGTGCAAAGAGGACTCGCGTCTGTTCCCATCAAGTACAGTGTATTGGACTGAAGAGGAGCTACTGTTCTTGTCAGTTTCCTAAGCAGAGTTGAACTAGATATGTCCCGTGTGTGTAGGAAGCCCAGTTCTTTTGTACTGTAAGCTCACTGATCGAACCCATAGGAAACAGAGTAGAGTAGAAGAGTGCTCTTTTCTCAAAAGCAGAGTGTGTTTCTTGTAAGGCGAGCTAGCATTTGTTTCCCATTCCTAAATGGAGTTGAATCACATGCAGTTTCTGGTCCTAAGAGCAAGAGTTGTTTTCTGGTAAGAAGAGTCACTATTGCGCTCCCATTGTCATACACAGGGCAAATAGCACTGCCGTCTGTTCCCAGCATGTACAGTGTATTGGACTGAAGAGGATCTACTGTTCTTGTCAGTTTCCTAAGCAGAATTGAACTAGATATAGCCCGTGTGTGTAGGAAGCACAGTTCTTTTGTTCTGAGCAAGCTCACTGTTTTGGCCCTATAGGAAACACAGTAGAGTAGAAGAGTGCTCTTTCCTCAAAAGCAGAGTGTGTTTCTTGTAAGGCGAACTAGTGCTTGTTTCCCAGTCTGAAATGGAGTTGAATCCCATGCAGTTTCTGGTCCTACGAGCAAGAGATGTTAACTGGTAAGAAGAGTCACTATTGCGCTCCTATTGCCATATACAGTGCAAATAGCTCTCGTGTCTGCTCCCAGCAAGTACAGTGTATGGGACTGAAGAGGAGCTACTGTTCTTGTCAGTTTCCTAAGCAGAGTTGAACTAGATATGTCCCGTGTGTGTAGGAAGCCCAGTTCTTTTGTACTGTAATCTCACTGATCGAACCCATAGGAAACAGAGTAGAGTAGAAGAGTGCTCATTTCTCAAAAGCAGAGTGTGTTTCTTGTAAGGCGAGCTAGCATTTGTTTCCCAGTCGTAAATGGAGTTGAATCACATGCAGTTTCTGGTCCTAAGAGCAAGAGTTGTTTTCTGGTAAGAAGAGTTACTATTGCGCTCCCATTCTCATACACAGGGCAAATAGCACTGGCGTCTGTTCCCAGCATGTACAGTGTATTGGACTGAAGAGGATCTACTGTTCTTGTCAGTTTCCTAAGCAGAATTGAACTAGATATAGCCCGTGTGTGTAGGAAGCACAGTTCTTTTGTTCTGAGCAAGCTCACTGTTTTGGCCCTATAAGAAACACAGTAGAGTAGAAGAGTGCTCTTTTCTCAAAAGCAGAGTGTGTTTCTTGTAAGGCGAACTAGTGCTTGTTTCCCAGTCTGAAATGAAGTTGAATCCCATGCAGTTTCTGGTCCTACGAGCAAGTGATGTTAACTGGTAAGAAGAGTCACTATTGTGCTCCTATTGCCATATACAGTGCAAATAGCTCTCGTGTCTGTTCCCAGCAAGTACAGTGTATTGGACTGAAGAGGAGCTACTGTTCTTGTCAGTTTCCTAAGCGGAGTTAAACTAGATATGGCCCGTGTGTGTAGGAAGCACAGTTCTTTTGTTCTGAGCAAGCTCACTGTTCGAACCCATAGTAAACACAGTAGATTAGAAGAGTGCTCTTTTCTCAAAAGCAGAGTGTGTTTCTTGTAAGGGGAGCTAGCATTTGTTTCCCAGTCCTAAATGGAGTTGAATCACATGCAGTTTTTGATCCTACGAGCAAGAGTTGTTTTCTGGTAACGAAAGTCACTATTGCGCTCCCATTGCCACACACAGTACAAAGAGGACTCGCGTCTGTTCCCATCAAGTACAGTGTATTGGACTGAAGAGGAGCTACTGTTCTTGTCAGTTTCCTAAGCAGAGTTGAACTAGATATGGCCCGTGTGTAGGAAGCACAGTTCTTTTCTACTGTAAGCTCACTCATCGAACCCATAGGAAACACAGTAGAGTAGAAGAGTGCCCTTTTCTCAAAAACAGATTGTGTTTCTTGTAAGGCGAGCTAGCATTTGTTTCCCAGTCCTAAATGGAGTTGAATCACATGCAGTTTCTGGTCCTACGAGCAAGAGTTGTTTTCTATTAAGGAGAGTCACTATTGTGCTCCCATTGTCATACACAGGGCAAATTGCACTGGCGTCTGTTCCCAGCATGTACAATTTTTTGGACTGAAAATGATCTACTGTTCTTATCGGTTTCCTAAGCAGAATTGAACTAGATATGGCCATGTGTGTAGGAAGCACAGTTCTTTTTTTCGGAGCAAGCTCACTGTTCTGGCCCTATAGAAAACACAGTAGAGTAGAAGAGTGATCTTTTCTCAAAAGCAGAGTGTGTTTCTTGTAAGGTGAGCTAGCGTTAGTTTCCCAGTCCTAAATGGAGTTGAATCACATGCAGTTTTTGATCCTACGAGCAAGAGTTGTTTTCCGGTAAGGAAAGTCACTATTGCGCTCCCATTGCCATACACAGTGCAAATAGAACTCGCCTCTGTTCCCAGCAAGTACAGTGTATTGGACTGAAGAGGAGCTACTGTTCTTGTCAGTTTCATAAGCAGAATTGAACTAGATATGGCCATGTGTGAAGGAAGCACAGTTCTTTTGTTCTGAGCAAGCTCACTGTTCTGGCCTTATAGAAAACACAGTAGAGTACAAGAGTGATCTTTTCTCAAAAGCAGAGTGTGTTTCTTGTAAGGCGAGCTAGCGTTTGTTTCCCAGTCCTAAATATATTTGAATCACATGCAGTTTTTGATCCTACGAGCAAGAGTTGTTTTCTGGTAAGGAAAGTCACTATTGCGCTCCCATTGCCATACACAGTGCTAATAGCACTCGCCTCTGTTCCCATCAAGTACAGTGTATTGGACTGAAGAGGAGCTACTGTTCTTGTCAGTTTCGTAAGCAGAATTAAACTAGATATGGCCATGTGTGAAGGAAGCACAGTTCTTTTGTTCTGAGCAAGCTCACTGTTCTGGCCCTATAGAAAACACAGTAGAGTACAAGAGTGATCTTTTCTCAAAAGCAGAGTGTGTTTCTTGTAAGGCGAGCTAGCGTTTGTTTCCCAGTCCTAAATATATTTGAATCACATGCAGTTTTTGATCCTACGAGCAAGAGTTGTTTTCTGGTAAGGAAAGTCACTATTGCGCTCCCATTGCCATACACAGTGCTAATAGCACTCGCCTCTCTTCCCATCAAGTACAGTGTATTGGACTGAAGAGGAGCTACTGTTCTTGTCAGTTTCCCAAGAAGAGTTAAACTAGATATGGCCTGTGTGTGTAGGAAGCACAGTTCTTTTGTTCTGAGCAAGTTCTCTGTTCTGGCCCTATAGGAAACACAGTAGAGTAGAAGAGTGCTCTTTTCTCAAAAGCAGAGTCTGTTTCTTGTAAGGCGAGCTTGCGTTTCTTTCACAGTCCTAAATGGAGTTGAGTCACATGCAGTTTCTGGTCCTATGAGCAAGAGTTGTTTTCTGGTAAGGAATGTCACTATTGCGCTCCCTTTGCCATACACAGTGCAAATAGCACTCGCGTCTGTTCCCAGCAAGTACAGTGTATTGGACTGAAGAGGAGCTACTGTTCTTGTCAGTTTCCTAAGCAGAGTTGAACTAGATATGGCACGTGTGTGTAGGAAGCACAGTTCTTTTTTTCTGAGCAAGCTCACTGTTCAGACCCCATAGGAAACTCAGTGGAGTAGAAGAGTGCTCTTTTCTCAAAAGCAGAGTGTGTTTCTTGTAAGGTGATCTAGCATTTGTTTCCCAGTCCTAAATGGAGTTGAATCACATGCAGTTTTTGGTCCTACCAGCAAGAGTTCTTTTCTAGTAAGGAAAGTCACTATTGCGGTCCCTTTGCCATACACAGTGAAAATAGCACTCGTGTTTGTTTCCAGCAAGTACAGTGTATTGGACTGAAGAGGAGCTACTGTTCTTGTCAGTTTCCTAAGCAGAGTTGAACTAGATATTGCACGTGTGTGTAGGAAGCACAGTTCTTTTTTTCTGAGCAAGCTCACTGTTCGGACCCCATAGGAAACACAGTAGAGTAGGAGAGTGGTCTTTTCTCAAAAGCAGGGTGTGTTTATTGAAAGGCAAGCTAGTGTTTGTTTCCCAGTCAGAAATGGAATTGAATCCCGTGGAGTTTCTGGTCCCACGAGCAAGAGTTTTTTTCTTGTAAGAAGAGTCACTGTTGTGCTCTCATTGCCATACTCAGTGCAAATAGCACTCGCGTCTGTTCCCTGCATGTACAGAGTATTGGACTGAAGAGGAGCTACTGTTCTTGTCAGTTTCCTAAGCAGAATTGAACTAGATATGGCCCCTGTGTGTAGGAAGCACAGTTCTTTTGTTCTGAGCAAGTTCACTGTTCTGGCCATATAGGAAAAACAGTAGAGTAGAAGAGTGCTCTTTTCTCAAAAGCAGAGTGTGTTTCTTGTAAGGCGAGCTAGCATTTGTTTCCCAGTCCTAAATGGAGTTGAATCACATGCAGTTTCTGGTCCTAAGAGCAAGAGTTGTTTTCTGGTAAGAAGAGTCACTATTGCGCTCCCATTGTCATACACAGGGCAAATAGCACTGGCGTCTGTTCCCAGCATGTACAGTGTATTGGACTGAAGAGGATCTACTGTTCTTGCCAGTTTCCTAAGCAGAATTGAACTAGATATAGCCCGTGTGTGTAGGAAGCACAGTTCTTTTGTTCTGAGCAAGCTCACTGTTTTGGCCCTATAGGAAAAACAGTAGAGTAGAAGAGTGCTCTTTTCTCAAAAGCAGAGTGTGTTTCTTGTAAGGCGAACTAGTGCTTGTTTCCCAGTCTGAAATGGAGTTGAATCCCATGCAGTTTCTGGTCCTACGAGCAAGAGATGTTAACTGGTAAGAAGAGTCACTATTGCGCTCCCATTGCCATATACAGTGCAAATAGCTCTCGCGTCTGTTCCCAGCAAGTACAGTGTATTGGACTGAAGAGGAGCTACTGTTCTTGTCAGTTTCCTAAGCGGAGTTAAACTAGATATGGCCCGTGTGTGTAGGAAGCACAGTTCTTTTGTTCTGAGCAAGCTCACTGTTCGAACCCATAGTAAACACAGTAGTTTAGAAGAGTGCTCTTTTCTTAAAAGCAGAGTGTGTTTCTTATAAGGCGGGCTAGCATTTGTTTCCCAATCCTAAATGGAGTTGAATCACATGCAGTTTCTGGTCCTACGAGCAAGAGTTGTTTTCTGGTAAGAAGAGTGACTGTTGCGCTCCCATTGCCACACACAGTGCAAAGAGGACTCGCGTCTGTTCCCATCAAGTACAGTGTATTGGACTGAAGAGGAGCTACTGTTCTTGTCAGTTTCCTAAGCAGAGTTGAACTAAATATGGCCCGTGTGTGTAGGAAGCACAGTTCTTTTCTACTGTAAGCTCACTGATCGAACCCATAGGAAACACAGTAGAGTAGAAGAGTGCCCTTTTCTCAAAAACAGAGTGTGTTTCTTGTAAGGCCAGCTAGCATTTGTTTCCCAGTCCTAAATGGAGTTGAATCACATGCAGTTTCTGGTCCTACGAGCAAGAGTTGTTTTCTATTAAGAAGAGTCACTGTTGTGCTCCCATTGTCATACACAGGGCAATTTGCACTGGCGTCTGTTCCCAGCATGTACAGTGTATTGGACTGAAGAGGATCTACTGTTCTTGTCAGTTTCCTAAACAGAATTGAACTAGATATGGCCATGCGTGTAGGAAGCACAGTTCTTTTGTTCTGAGCAAGCTCACTGTTCTGGCCCTATAGAAAACACAGTAGAGTAGAAGAGTGATCTTTTCTCAAAAGCAGAGTGTGTTTCTTGTAAGGCGAGCTAGCATTTGTTTCCCAGTCCTAAATGGAGTTGAATCACATTCAGTTTTTGATCCTACGAGCAAGAGTTGTTTTCTGGTAAGGAAAGTCACTATTGAGCTCCCATTGCCATACACAGTGCAAATAGAACTCGCCTCTGTTCCCAGCAAGTACAGTGTATTGGACTGAAGAGGAGCTACTGTTCTTGTCAGTTTCGTAAGCAGAATTGAACTAGATATGGCCATATGTGAAGGAAGCACAGTTCTTTTGTTCTGAGCAAGCTCACTGTTCTGGCCCTGTAGAAAACACTGTAGAGTACAAGAGTGATCTTTTCTCAAAAGCAGAGTGTGTTTCTTGTAAGGCGAGCTAGCGTTTGTTTCCCAGTCCTAAATATATTTTAATCACATGCAGTTTTTGATCCTACGAGCAAGAGTTGTTTTCTGGTAAGGAAAGTCACTATTGCACTCCCATTGCCATACACAGTGCTAATAGCACTCGCCTCTGTTCCCATCAAGTACAGTGTATTGGACTGAAGAGGAGCTACTGTTCTTGTCAGTTTCCCAAGCAGAATTTACCTAGATATTGCCCGTGTGTGTATGAAGCACAGTTATTTTGTTCTGAGCAAGCTCACTCTTTTGGCCCTATAGGAAACACAGTAGAGTAGAAGAGTGCTCTTTTCTCAAAGCAGAGTGTGTTTCTTGTAAGGCGAACTAGTGCTTGTTTCCCAGTCTGAAATGGAGTTGAATCCCATGCAGTTTCTGGTCCTACGAGCAAGAGATGTTTTCTGATAAGAAGAGTCACTATTGCCCTCCCATTGCCTTATACAGTGCAAATAGCTCTCGCGTTGTTCCCAGCAAGTACAGTGTATTGGACTGAAGAGGAGCTACTGTTCTTGTCAGTTTCCTAAGCGGAGTTAAACTACATATGGCCCGTGTGTGTAGGAAGCACAGTTCTTTTGTTCTGAGCAAGCTCACTATTCTGGCCCTATAGGAAACACTGTAGAGTAGAAGAGTGCTCTTTTCTGAGAAGCAGAGTGTGTTTCTTGTAAGGCGAGCTAGCATTTGTTACCCAGTCCTAAATGGAGTTGAATCACATGCAGTTTCTGGTCCTACGAGCAAGAGTTGTTTTCTGGTAAGACGAGTCACTATTGCGCTCCCATTGTCATACACAGGGCAAATAGCACTGGCGTCTGTTCCCAGCATGTACAGTGTATTGGACTGAAGAGGATCTACTGTTCTTGTCAGTTTCCTAAGCAGAATTGAACTAGATATGGCCGTGTGTGTAGGAAGCACAGTTCTTTTGTTCTGAGCAAGCTCACTCTTTTGGCCCTATAGGAAACACAGTAGAGTAGAAGAGTGCTCTTTTCTCAAAAGCAGAGTGTGTTTCTTGTAAGGCGAGCTAGCGTTTGTTTACCAGTCCTAAATTGAGTTGAATCACATGCAATTTTTGGTCCTACGAGCTAGAGTTGTTTTCTTGTAAGGAAAGACACTATTGCGCTCTCATTGTCACACACAGTGCAAAGAGGACTCGCGTCTGTTCCCATCAAGTACAGTGTATTGGACTGAAGAGGAGCTACTGTTCCTGTCAGTTTCCTAAGCAGAGTTGAACTAGATATGGCCCGTGTGTGTAGGAAGCCCAGTTCTTTTGTATTGTAAGCTCACTGATCGAACCCATAGGAAACACAGTAGAGTAGAAGAGTGCTCTTTTCTCAAAAGCAGAGTGTGTTTCTTGTAAGGCGAGCTAGCATTTGTTTCCCAGTCCTAAATGGAGTTGAATCACGTGCAGTTTCTGGTTCTACGAGCAAGAGTTTTTTTCTGGTAAGAAGAGTCATTATTGCGCTCCCATTATCATACACAGGGCAAATAGCACTGGCGTCTGTTCCCAGCATGTACAGTGTATTGGACTGAAGAGGATCTACTGTTCTTGTCATTTTCCTAAGCAGAGTTGAACTAGATATAGTCGGTGTGTGTAGGAAGCACAGTTCTTTTGTTCTGAGCAAGCTTACTATTCTGGCCTTACAAAAAACACATTATACTTGAAGAGTGCTCTTTTCTCAAAAGCAGAGTGTGTTTATTGTAAGGCGAGCTAGCGTTTGTTTCCCAGTTATAAATGGAGTTGAATCACATGCAGTTTCTGGTCCTACGAACAAGAGTTGTTTTCTGGTAAGAAGAGTCACTATTGCGCTACCATTATCATACACAGGGCAAATAGCGCTGCCGTCTGTTCCCAGCATGTACAGTGTATTGGACTGAAGAAGAGCTACTGTTCTTGTCAGTTTCCTAAGCAGAGTTGTACTAGATATAGCCCGTGTGTGTAGGAAGCACAGTTCTTTTGTTCTGAGCAAGCAAACTATTCTGGCCCTATAGGAAACACAGTAGAGTAGAAGACTGCTCTTTTCTCAAAAGCAGAGTGTTTTTCTTGTAAAGCGAGCTAGCATTTGTTTCCCAGTCCTAAATGGAGTTGAATCACATGCAGTTTCTGGTCCTACGAGCAAGAGTTGTTTTCTGGTAAGAAGAGTCACTGTTGTGCTCCCATTGTCATACACAGGGCAAATAGCACTGGCGTCTGTTCCCAGCAAGTACAGTGTATGGGACGGAAGAGGATCTACTGTTCTTGTCAGTTTCCTAAGCAGAATTGAACTAGATATGGCCGTGTGTGTAGGAAGCACAGTTCTTTTGTTCTGAGCAAGCTCACTGTTTTGGCCCTGTAGGAAACACAGTAGAGTAGAAGAGTGCTCTTTTCTCAAAAGCAGAGTGTGTTTCTTGTAAGGCGAGCTAGCGTTTGTTTACCAGTCCTAAATTGAGTTGAATCACATGCAATTTTTGGTCCTACGAGCTAGAGTTGTTTTCTTGTAAGGAAAGACACTATTGCGCTCTCATTGTCACACACAGTGCAAAGAGGACTCGCGTCTGTTCCCATCAAGTACAGTGTATTGGACTGAAGAGGAGCTACTGTTCCTGTCAGTTTCCTAAGCAGAGTTGAACTAGATATGGCCCGTGTGTGTAGGAAGCCCAGTTCTTTTGTATTGTAAGCTCACTGATCGAACCCATAGGAAACACAGTAGAGTAGAAGAGTGCTCTTTTCTCAAAAGCAGAGTGTGTTTCTTGTAAGGCGAGCTAGCATTTGTTTCCCAGTCCTAAATGGAGTTGAATCACGTGCAGTTTCTGGTTCTACGAGCAAGAGTTTTTTTCTGGTAAGAAGAGTCATTATTGCGCTCCCATTATCATACACAGGGCAAATAGCACTGGCGTCTGTTCCCAGCATGTACAGTGTATTGGACTGAAGAGGATCTACTGTTCTTGTCATTTTCCTAAGCAGAGTTGAACTAGATATAGTCGGTGTGTGTAGGAAGCACAGTTCTTTTGTTCTGAGCAAGCTTACTATTCTGGCCTTACAAAAAACACATTATACTTGAAGAGTGCTCTTTTCTCAAAAGCAGAGTGTGTTTATTGTAAGGCGAGCTAGCGTTTGTTTCCCAGTTATAAATGGAGTTGAATCACATGCAGTTTCTGGTCCTACGAACAAGAGTTGTTTTCTGGTAAGAAGAGTCACTATTGCGCTACCATTATCATACACAGGGCAAATAGCGCTGGCGTCTGTTCCCAGCATGTACAGTGTATTGGACTGAAGAGGAGCTACTGTTCTTGTCAGTTTCCTAAGCAGAGTTGTACTAGATATAGCCCGTGTGTGTAGGAAGCACAGTTCTTTTGTTCTGAGCAAGCAAACTATTCTGGCCCTATAGGAAACACAGTAGAGTAGAAGACTGCTCTTTTCTCAAAAGCAGAGTGTTTTTCTTGTAAAGCGAGCTAGCATTTGTTTCCCAGTCCTAAATGGAGTTGAATCACATGCAGTTTCTGGTCCTACGAGCAAGAGTTGTTTTCTGGTAAGAAGAGTCACTGTTGTGCTCCCATTGTCATACACAGGGCAAATAGCACTGGCGTCTGTTCCCAGCAAGTACAGTGTATGGGACGGAAGAGGATCTACTGTTCTTGTCAGTTTCCTAAGCAGAATTGAACTAGATATGGCCGTGTGTGTAGGAAGCACAGTTCTTTTGTTCTGAGCAAGCTCACTGTTTTGGCCCTGTAGGAAACACAGTAGAGTAGAAGAGTGCTCTTTTCTCAAAAGCAGAGTGTGTTTCTTGTAAGGCGAGCTAGCATTTGTTTCCCAGTTCTAAATGGAGTTGAATCACATGCAGTTTTTGGTCCTACGAGCTAAAGTTGTTTTCTGGTAAGAAAAGTCACTATTGAGCTCCCATTGCCATACATAGTGCAAATAGCACTAGCGTCTTTTCCCAGCAAGTACACTTTATTGGACTGATGATTAGCTACTGTTCTTCTCAGTTTCCTAAGCAGAGTTGAACTAGATATGGCCCCTGTGTGTAGGAAGCACAGTTCTTTTGTTCTGAGCAAGCTCACTATTCTGGCCCTATAGGAAACACGGTAGAGTAGAAGAGTGTTTTTTTCTCAAAAGCAGAGTGTGTTTCTTGTAAGGCGAGCTAGCGTTTGGTTCCCAGTCCTAAATGGAGTTGAATCACATGCAGTTTCTGGTCCTACAAGCTAGAGTAGTTTTCTGGTAAGGAAAATCACCATTGCGCACCCATTGACATACACAGTGCAAATAGCACTCGCGTCTGTTCCCAGCATGTACAGTGTATTGGACTGAAGAGGAGCTACTGTTCTTGTCAGTTTCCTAAGTAGAGTTGAACTAGATATGGCCCGTGTGTGTAGGAAGCACAGTTCTTTTGTTCTGAGCAAGCTCACTGTTCGGACCCCATAGGAAACACTGTAGAGTAGAAGAGTGCTCTTTTCTCAAAAGCAGTGAGTGTTTCTTGTAAGGCGAGCTAGCGTTTGATTCCCATCCTAAAAGGAGTTGAATCACATGCAGTTTCTGGTCCTATGAGCAAGAGTTGTTTTCTGGTAAGTAGAGTCACTATTTCGCTCCCATTGCCATATACAGTGCAAATAGCACTCGCGTCTGTTTCCACCAAGTACAGTGTATGGGACTGAAAAGGATCTACTGTTATTGTTAGCTTCCTAAGCAAAATTGAACTAGATATGGCCGTGTGTGTAGGAAGCACAGTTCTTTTGTTCTGAGTAAGCTCACTGTTCTGGCCCAATAGGAAACACAGTAGAGTAGAAGAGTGATCTTTTCTCAAAAGCAGAGTGTATTTCTTGTATAGGGAGCTAGCGTTTGTTTCCCAGTCCTAAATGGAGTTGAATCACATGCAGTTTTTGATCCCACGAGCAAGAGTTTTTTTCTGGTAAGGAAAATCACTATTGTGCTCCCATTGCCTCACACAGTGCAAAGAGGACTCGCGTTGTTCCCATCAAGTACAGTGTATTGGACTGAAGAGGAGCTACTGTTCTTGTCAGATTCCTAAGCAGAGTTGAACTAGATATGGCCCGTGTGTGTAAGAAGCACAGTTCTTTTGTACTGTAAGCTCACTGATCGAACCCATAGGAATCACATTAGAGTAGAAGAGTGCCCTTTTCTCAAAAGCAGAGTGTTTTTCTTGTAAGGCAAGCTAGCGTTTGTTTCCCAGTCCTAAATGGAGTTGAATCACATGCAGTTTTTGATCCTACGAGCAAGAGTTGTTTTCTGGTAAGGAAAGTCACTATTGCGCTCCCATTGCCATACACAGTGCAAATAGCACTCGCCGCTGGTCCCATCAAGTACAGTGTATTGGACTGAAGAGGAGCTACTGTTCTTGTCAGTTTCCTAAGCAGAGTTGAACTAGATATGGGCCCTGTGTGTAGGAAGCACAGTTCTTTTGTTCTGAGCAACTGACTGTTCGGACCACATAGGAAACACAGTAGAGTAGAAGAGAGCTCTTTTCTCAAAGCAGAGTGTGTTTCTTGTAAGGCGAACTAGTGCTTGTTTCCCAGTCTGAAATGGAGTTGAATCCCATGCAGTTTCTGGTCCTACGAGCAAGAGATGTTAACTGGTAAGAAGAGTCATTATTGCCCTCCCAATGCCATATACAGTGCAAATAGCTCTCGCGTTGTTCCCAGCAAGTACAGTGTATTGGACTGAAGAGGAGCTACTGTTCTTGTCAGTTTTCTAAGCGGAGTTAAACTAGATATGGCCCGTGTGTGTAGGAAGCACAGTTCTTTTGTTCTGAGCAAGCTCACTATTCTGGCCCTATAGGAAACACAGTAGAGTAGAAGAGTGCTCTTTTCTGAGAATCGTAGTGTGTTTCTTGTAAGGCGAGCTAGTGTTTGTTTCCCAGTCCTAAATGGAGTTGAATCACATGCAGTTTCTGGTCCTACGAGCAAGAGTTGTTTTCTGGTAAGAAGAGTCACTATTGCGCTCCCATTGTCATACACAGGGCAAATAGCACCTGCGTCTGTTCCCAGCATGTGCAGTGTATTGGACTGAAGAGGATCTACTGTTCTTGTCAGTTTCCTAAGCAGAATTGAACTAGATATGGCCGTGTGTGTAGGAAGCACAGTTCTTTTCTTCTAAGCAAGCTCACTCTTTTGGCCTTATAGGAAACACAGTAGAGTAGAAGAGTGCTCTTTTCTCAAAAGCAGAGTGTGTTTCTTGTACGGCGAACTAGTGCTTGTTTCCCAGTCTGAAATGGAGTTGAATCCCATGCAGTTTCTTGTCCTACGAGGAAGAGATGTTAACTGGTAAGAAGAGTCACTATTGCGCTTCCATTGCCATATACAGTGCAAATAGCTCTCGCGTTTGTTACCAGCAAGTACAGTGTATTGGACTGAAGAGGAGCTACTGTTCTTGTCAGTTTACTAAGCGGAGTTGAACTAGATATGGCCCGTGTGTGTAGGAAGCACAGTTCTTTTGTTCTGAGCAATCTCACTCTTTTGGCCCTATAGGAAACACAGTAGAGTAGAAGAGTGCTCTTTTCTCAAAAGCAGAGTGTGTTTCTTGTAAGGCAAGCTAGCGTTTTTTCCCAGTCCTAAATTGAGTTGAATCACTTGCAGTTTTTGGTTCTACGAGCTAGAGTGGTTTTCTGGTAAGGAAAGTCACTATTGCGCTCCCATTGCCACACACAGTGCTAAGTGGACTCGCGTCTGTTCCCATCAAGTACAGTGTATTGGACTGAAGAGGAGCTACTGTTCTTGTCAATTTCCTCAGCAGAGTTGAACTAGTTATGGCCCCTGTGTGTAGGAAGCACAGTTCTTTTGTACTGTAAGCTCACTGATCGAACACATAGGAAACAGAGTAGAGTAGAAGAGTGCTCTTTTCTCAAAAGCAGAGTGTGTTTCTTGTAAGGCGAGCTAGCATTTGTTTCCCAGTCCTAAATGGAGTTGAATCACATGCAGTTTCTGGTCCTACGAGCAAGAGTTGTTTTCTGGTAAGAAGAGTCACTATTGCGCTCCCATTGTCATACACAGGGCAAATAGCACTGGTGTCTGTTCCCAGCATGTACAGTGTATTGGACTGAAGAGGATCTACTGTTCTTGTCAGTTTCCTAAGCAGAATTGAACTATATATGGCCGTGTTTGTAGGAAGCACAGTTCTTTTGTTCTGAGCAAGCTCACTGTTTTGGCCCTATAGGAAACACAGTAGAGTAGAAGAGTGCCCTTTTCTCAAAAAGAGAGTGTGTTTCTTGTAAGGCGAGCTAGCATTTGTTTCCCAGTCCTAAATTGAGTTGAATCACATGCAGTTTCTGGTCCTACGAGCAAGAGTTGTTTTCTAATAAAAAGAGTCACCTTTGTGCTCCCATTGTCATACACAGGGCAAATTGCACTGGCGTCTGCTCCCAGCATGTACAGTTTATTGGACTGAAAAGGATCTACTGTTCTTGTCAGTTTCCTAAGCAGAATTGAACTAGATATGGCCATGTGTGTAGGAAGCACAGTTCTTTTGCTCTGAGCAAGCTCACTGTTGTGGCCCTATAGAAAACACAGTAGAGTAGAAGAGTGATCTTTTCTCAAAAGCAGAGTGTGTTTCTTGTAAGGCGAGCTAGCCTTTGTTTCCCAGTCCTAAATGGAGTTGAATCACATGCAGTTTTTGGTACTACGAGCTAGAGTTGTTTTCTGGTAAGGAAAGTCACTATTGTGCTCCCATTGCCACAAACAGTGCAAAGAGGACTCGCGTCTGTTCCCATCAAGTACAGTGTATTGGACTGAAGAGGAGCTACTGTTCTTGTCAGTTTCCTAAGCAGAGTTGAACTAGATATGGCCCCTGTGTGTAGGAAGCACAGTTCTTTTGTTCTGAGCAAACTGAGTGTTCGGACACCATAGGAAACACAGTAGAGTAGAAGAATGCTCTTTTCTCAAAAGCAGAGTGTGTTTCTCGTAAGGCGAACTAGTGCTTGTTTCCCAATCTGAAATGGAGTTGAATCCCATGCAGTTTCTGGTCCTACGAGCAAGAGATGTTAACTGGTAAGAAGAGTCACTATTGCGCTCCCATTGCCATATACAGTGCAAATAGCTCTCGCGTCTATTCCAAGCAAGTACAGTGTATTGGACTGAAGAGGAGCTATTGTTCTTGTCAGTTTCCTAAGAGGAGTTAAACTAGATATGGCCCGTGGGTGTAGGAAGCACAGTTCTTTTGTTCTGAGCAAGCTCACTGTTCGAACCCATAGTAAACACAGTAGATTTGAACAGTGCTCTTTTCTCAAAAGCAGAGTGTGTTTCTTATAAGGCGAGCTAGCATTTGTTTCCCAGTCCTAAATGGAGTTGAATCACATGCAGTTTCTGGTCCTACGAGCAAGAGTTGTTTTCTGGTAAGAAGAGTGACTATTGCGCTCCCATTGTCATACACAGGGCAAATAGCACTGGCATCTGTTCCCAGCATGTACAGTGTATTGGACTGAAGAGGATCTACTGTTCTTGTCAGTTTCCTCAGCAGAATTGAACTAGATATGGCCATGTGTGTAGGAAGCACAGTTCTTTTGTTCTGAGTAAGCTCACTGTTCTGACCCTATAGGAAATACCGTAGAGTAGAAGAGTGATCTTTTCTCAAAAGCAGAGTGCGTTTCTTATAAGGGGAGCTAGCATTTGTTTCCCAGTCCTAAATTGAGTTGAATCACATGCAGTTTTTGATCCTACGAGCAAGAGTTGTTTTCTGATAAGGAAAGTCACTATGGCGCTCCCATTGCCACACACAGTGCAAAGAGGACTCGCGTCTGTTCCCATCAAGTACAGTGTATTGGACTGAAGAGCAGCTACTGTTCTTGTCAGTTTCCTAAGCAGAGTTTAACTAGATATGGCCCGTGTGTGTAGGAAGCACAGTTCTTTTCTACTGTAAGCTCACTGATCGAACCCATAGGAAACACAGAAGAGTAGAAGAGTGCCCTTTTCTCAAAAGCAGAGTGTGTTTCTTGTAAGGCGAACTAGTGCTTGTTTCCCAGTCTGAAATGGAGTTGAATCCCATGCAGTTTCTGGTCCTACGAGCAAGAGATGTTAAATGGTAAGAAGAGTCATTATTGCGCTCCCTTTGCCATATACAGTGCAAATAGCTCTTGCGTCTGTTCGCAGCAAGTACAGTGTATTGGACTGAAGAGGAGCTACTGTTCTTGTCAGTTTCCTAAGCAGAGTTGAACTAGATATGGCCCGTGTGTGTAGGAAGCCCAGTTCTTTTGTACTGTAATCTCACTGATCGAACCCATAGGAAACAGAGTAGAGTAGAAGAGTGCTCTTTTCTCAAAAGCAGAGTGTGTTTCTTGTAAGGCGAACTAGCATTAGTTTCCCAGTCCTAAATGGAGTTGAATCACATGCAGTTTTTGGTCCTACGAGCTAGAGTTGTTTTCTGGTAAGGAAAGTCACTATTGCGCTCCATTGCCACAAACAGTGCAAAGAGGACTCGCGTCTGTTCCCATCAAGTACAGTGAATTGGACTGAAGAGGAGCTACTGTTCTTGTCAGTTTCCTCAGCAGAATTGAACTAGATATGGCCATGTGTGTAGGAAGCACAGTTCTTTTGTTCTGAGTAAGCTCACTGTTCTGACCCTATAGGAAATACCGTAGAGTAGAAGAGTGATCTTTTCTCAAAAGCAGAGTGCGTTTCTTATAAGGGGAGCTAGCATTTGTTTCCCAGTCATAAATTGAGTTGAATCACATGCAGTTTTTGATCCTACGAGCAAGAGTTGTTTTCTGATAAGGAAAGTCACTATGGCGCTCCCATTGCCACACACAGTGCAAAGAGGACTCGAGTCTGTTCCCATCAAGTACAGTGTATTGGACTGAAGAGCAGCTACTGTTCTTGTCAGTTTCCTAAGCAGAGTTTAACTAGATATGGCCCGTGTGTGTAGGAAGCACAGTTCTTTTCTACTGTAAGCTCACTGATCGAACCCATAGGAAACACAGAAGAGTAGAAGAGTGCCCTTTTCTCAAAAGCAGAGTGTGTTTCTTGTAAGGCGAACTAGTGCTTGTTTCCCAGTCTGAAATGGAGTTGAATCCCATGCAGTTTCTGGTCCTACGAGCAAGAGATGTTAAATGGTAAGAAGAGTCATTATTGCGCTCCCTTTGCCATATACAGTGCAAATAGCTCTTGCGTCTGTTCGCAGCAAGTACAGTGTATTGGACTGAAGAGGAGCTACTGTTCTTGTCAGTTTCCTAAGCAGAGTTGAACTAGATATGGCCCGTGTGTGTAGGAAGCCCAGTTCTTTTGTACTGTAATCTCACTGATCGAACCCATAGGAAACAGAGTAGAGTAGAAGAGTGCTCTTTTCTCAAAAGCAGAGTGTGTTTCTTGTAAGGCGAACTAGCATTAGTTTCCCAGTCCTAAATGGAGTTGAATCACATGCAGTTTTTGGTCCTACGAGCTAGAGTTGTTTTCTGGTAAGGAAAGTCACTATTGCGCTCCCATTGCCACAAACAGTGCAAAGAGGACTCGCGTCTGTTCCCATCAAGTACAGTGAATTGGACTGAAGAGGAGCTACTGTTCTTGTCAGTTTCCTAAGCAGAGTTGAACTAGATATGGCCCCTGTGTGTAGGAAGCACAGTTCTTTTGTTCTGAGCAAGCTGACTGTTCGGACCCCATAGGAAACACAGTAGAGTAGAAGAGTGCTCTTTTCTCAAAAGCAGAGTGTGTTTCTTGTAAGGCGAACTAGTGCTTGTTTCCCAGTCAGAAATGGAGTTGAATCCCATGCAGTTTCTGGTCCTACGAGCAAGAGATGTTAACTGGTAAGAAGAGTCACTATTGTGCTCCCATTGCCATATACAGTGCAAATCGCTCTCGCGTCTGTTCCCAGCAAGTACAGTGTATTGGACTGAAGAGGAGCTACTGTTCTTGTCAGTTTCCTAAGCACAGTTAAACTAGATATGGCCCGTGTGTGTAGGAAGCCCAGTTCTTTTGTTCTGAGCAAGCTCACTGTTCGAACCCATAGTAAACACAGTAGATTGGAAGAGTGCTCTTTCCTCAAAAGCCGAGTGTGTTTCTTATAAGGTGAGCTAGCATTTGTTTCCCAGTCCTAAATGGAGTTGAATCCCATGCAGTTTCTGGTCCTACGAGCAAGAGATGTTAACTGGTAAGAAGAGTCACTATTGCCCTCCCATTGCCATATACAGTGCAAATAGCTCTCGCGTTGTTCCCAGCAAGTACAGTGTATTGGACTGAAGAGGAGCTACTGTTCTTGTCAGTTTTCTAAGAGGAGTTAAACTAGATATGGCCCGTGTGTAGGAAGCACAGTTCTTTTGTTCTGAGCAAGCTCACTATTCTGGCCCTATAGGAAACACAGTAGAGTAGAAGAGTGCTCTTTTCTGAGAAGCAGAGTGTGTTTCTTGTAAGGCGAGCTAGCATTTGTTGCCCAGTCCTAAATGGAGTTGAATCACATGCAGTTTCTGGTCCTACGAGCAAGAGTTGTTTTCTGGTAAGAAGAGTCACTATTGCACTCCCATTGTCATACACAGGGCAAATAGCACTGGCGTCTGTTCCCAGCATGTACAGTGTATTGGACTGAAGAGGAGCTACTGTTCTTGTCAGTTTCCTAAGCAGAATTGAACTAGATATGGCCCCTGTGTGTAGGAAGCACAGTTCTTTTGTTCTGAGCAAGCTCACTCTTTTGGCCCTGTAAGAAACACAGTAGAGTAGAAGAGTGCTCTTTTCTCAAAAGCAGAGTGTGTTTCTTGTAAGGCGAGCTAGCGTTTGTTTCCCAGTCCTAAATTGAGTTGAATCACATGCAGTTTTTGGTCCTACGAGCTAGAGTTGTTTTCTGGTAAGGAAAGTCACTATTGCGCTCCCATTGCCACACACAGTGCAAAGAGGACTCGCGTCTGTTCCCATCAAGTACAGTGTATTGGACTGAAGAGGAGCTACTGTTCTTGTCAGTTTCCTAAGCAGAGTTGAACGAGATATGGCCCGTGTGTGTAGGGGGCCCAGTTCTTTTGTACTGTAAGCTCACTGATCGAACCCATAGGAAACAGAGTAGAGTAGAAGAGTGCTCTTTTCTCAAAAGTAGAGTGTGTTTCTTGTAAGGCAAGCTAGCATTTGTTTCCCAGTCTTAAATGTTGTTGAATCACATGCAGTTTCTGGTTCTATGAGCAAGAGTTTTTTTCTGGTAAGAAGAGTCACTATTGCGCTCCCATTGTCATACACAGGGCAAATAGCACTGGCGTCTGTTCCCAGCATGTACAGTGTATTGGACTGAAGAGGATCTACTGTTCTTGTCAGTTTCCTAAGCAGAATTGAACTAGATATGGCCGTGTGTGTAGGAAGCACAGTTCTTTTGTTCTGAGCAAGCTCACTGTTTTGGCCTTTTAGGAAACACAGTAGAGTAGAAGAGTGCTCTTTTCTCAAAAGCAGAGTGAGTTTCTTGTAAGGCGAGCTAGCGATTGTTTCCCAGTCCTAAATGGAGTTGAATCACATGCAGTTTTTGGTCCTACGAGCTAGAGTTGTTTTCTGGTAAGGAAAGTCACTATTGTGCTCTCATTGCCACACACAGTGCAAAGAGGACTCGCGTCTGTTCCCATCAAGTACATTGTATTGGACTGAAGAGGAGCTACTGTTCTTGTCAGTTTCCTAAGCGGAGTTGAACTAGATATGGCCCCTGTGTGTAGGAAGCAAAGTTTTTTTGTTCTGAGCAAGCTGACTGTTCGGACCCCATAGGAAACAGAGTAGAGTAGAAGAGTGCTCTTTTCTCAAAGCAGAGCGTGTTTCTTGTAAGGCGAACTAGTGCTTGTTTCCCAGTCTGAAATGGAGTTGAATCACATGCAGTTTTTGGTCCTACGAGCAAGAGATGTTAACTGGTAAGAAGAGTCACTATTGCCCTCCCATTGCCATATACAGTGCAAATAGCTCTCGCGTTGTTCCCAGCAAGTACAGTGCATTGGACTGAAGAGGAGCTACTGTTCTTGTCAGTTTCCTAAGCGGAGTTAAACTAGATATGGCCCGTGTGTTTAGGAAGCACAGTTCTTTTGTTCTGAGCAAGCTCACTATTCTGGCCCTATGAAAAACACAGTAGAGTAGAAGAGTGCTCTTTTCTGAGAAGCAGAATGTGTTTCTTGTAAGGCGAGCTAGCATTTGTTTCCCAGTCCTAAATGGAGTTGAATCAGATGCAGTTTCAGATCCTACGAGCAAGAGTTGTTTTCTGGTAAGAAGAGTCACTATTGCACTCCCATTGTCATACACAGGGCAAATAGCACTGGCGTCTGTTCCCAGCATGTACAGTGTATTGGACTGAAGAGGAGCTACTGTTCTTGTCAGTTTCCTAAGCAGAATTGAACTAGATATGGCCGTGTGTGTAGGAAGCACAGTTCTTTTGTTATGAGCAAGCTCACTCTTTTGGCCCTATAAGAAACACAGTAGAGTAGAAGAGTGCTCTTTTCTCAAAAGCAGAGTGTGTTTCTTGTAAGGAGAGCTAGCGTTTGTTTCCCATCCTAAATTGAGTTGAATCACATGCAGTTTTTGGTCCTACGAGCTAGAGTTGTTTTCTGGTAAGGAAAGTCACTATTGCGCTCCCATTGCCACACACAGTGCAAAGAGGACTCGCGTCTGTTCCCAGCAAGTACAGTGTATTGGACTGAAGAGGAGCTACTGTTCTTGTCAGTTTCCTAAGCAGAGTTGAACTAGATATGGCCCCTGTGTGTAGGAAGCACAGTTCTTTTGTTCTGAGCAAGCTGACTGTTCGGACCCCATAGGAAACACAGTAGAGTAGAAGAGTGCTCTTTTCTCAAAAGCAGAGTGTGTTTCTTGTAAGGCGAACTAGTGCTTGTTTCCCAGTCTGAAATGGAGTTGAATCACATGCAGTTTCTGGTCCTACGAGCAAGAGTTGTTTTCTAATAAAAAGAGTCACTATTGTGCTCCCATTGTCATACACAGGGCAAATTGCACTGGCGTCTGCTCCCAGCATGTACAGTTTATTGGACTTAAAAGGATCTACTGTTCTTGTCAGTTTCTTAAGCAGAATTGAACTAGATATGGCCATGTGTGTAGGAAGCACAGTTCTTTTGTTCTGAGCAAGCTCACTGTTGTAGCCCTATAGAAAACACAGTAGAGTAGAAGAGTGATCTTTTCTCAAAAGCAGAGTGTGTTTCTTGTAAGGCGAGCTAGCCTTTGTTTCCCAGTCCTAAATGGAGTTGAATCACATGCAGTTTTTGGTCCTACGAGCTAGAGTTGTTTTCTGGTAAGGAAAGTCACTATTGTGCTCCCATTGCCACAAACAGTGCAAAGAGGACTCGCGTCTGTTCCCATCAAGTACAGTGTATTGGACTGAAGAGGAGCTACTGTTCTTGTCAGTTTCCTAAGCAGAGTTGAACTAGATATGGCCCCTGTGTGTAGGAAGCACAGTTCTTTTGTTCTGAGCAAACTGAGTGTTCGGACACCATAGGAAACACAGTAGAGTAGAAGAGTGCTCTTTTCTCAAAAGCAGAGTGTGTTTCTCGTAAGGCGAACTAGTGCTTGTTTCCCAATCTGAAATGGAGTTGAATCCCATGCAGTTTCTGGTCCTACGAGCAAGAGATGTTAACTGGTAAGAAGAGTCACTATTGCGCTCCCATTGCCATATACAGTGCAAATAGCACTGGCGTCTATTCCGAGCAAGTACAGAGTTTTGGACTGAAGAGGAGCTATTGTTCTTGTGAGTTTCCTAAGAGGAGTTAAACTAGATATGGCCCGTGGGTGTAGGAAGCACAGTTCTTTTGTTCTGAGCAAGCTCACTGTTCGAACCCATAGTAAACACAGTAGATTTGAACAGTGCTCTTTTCTCAAAAGCAGAGTGTGTTTCTTATAAGGCGAGCTAGCATTTGTTTCCCAGTCCTAAATGGAGTTGAATCACATGCAGTTTCTGGTTCTACGGGCAAGAGTTGTTTTCTGGTAAGAAGAGTGACTATTGCGCTCCCATTGTCATACACAGGGCAAATAGCACTGGCATCTGTTCCCAGCATGTACAGTGTATTGGACTGAAGAGGATCTACTGTTCTTGTTAGTTTCCTCAGCAGAATTGAACTAGATATGGCCATGTGTGTAGGAAGCACAGTTCTTTTGTTCTGAGTAAGCTCACTGTACTGACCCTATAGGAAATACCGTAGAGTAGAAGAGTGATCTTTTCTCAAAAGCAGAGTGCGTTTCTTGTAAGGGGAGCTAGCATTTGTTTCCCAGTCCTAAATTGAGTTGAATCACATGCAGTTTTTGATCCTACGAGCAAGAGTTGTTTTCTGGTAAGGAAAGTCACTATGGCGCTCCCATTGCCACACACAGTGCAAAGAGGACTCGCGTCTGTTCCCATCAAGTACAGTGTATTGGACTGAAGAGGAGCTACTGTTCTTGTCAGTTTCCTAAGCAGAGTTGAACTAGATATGGTCCGTGTGTGTAGGAAGCACAGTTCTTTTCTACTGTAAGCTCACTGATCGAACCCATAGGAAACACAGAAGAGTAGAAGAGTGCCCTTTTCTCAAAAGCAGAGTGTGTTTCTTGTAAGGCGAACTAGTGCTTGTTTCCCAGTCTGAAATGGAGTTGAATCCCATGCAGTTTCTGGTCCTACGAGCAAGAGATGTTAAGTGGTAAGAAGAGTCACTATTGCGCTCCCTTTGCCATATACAGTGCAAATAGCTCTTGCGTCTGTTCGCAGCAAGTACAGTGTATTGGACTGAAGAGGAGCTACTGTTCTTGTCAGTTTCCTAAGCAGAGTTGAACTAGATATGGCCCGTGTGTGTAGGAAGCCCAGTTCTTTTGTACTGTAAGCTCACTGATCGAACACATAGGAAACAGAGTAGAGTAGAAGAGTGCTCTTTTCTCAAAAGCAGAGTGTGTTTCTTGTAAGGCGAACTAGCATTAGTTTCCCAGTCCTAAATGGAGTTGAATCACATGCAGTTTTTGGTCCTACGAGCTAGAGTTGTTTTCTGGTAAGGAAAGTCACTATTGCGCTCCCATTGCCACAAACAGTGCAAAGAGGACTCGCGTCTGTTCCCATCAAGTACAGTGAATTGGACTGAAGAGGAGCTACTGTTCTTGTCAGTTTCCTAAGCAGAGTTGAACTAGATATGGCCCCTGTGTGTAGGAAGCACAGTTCTTTTGTTCTGAGCAAGCTGACTGTTCAGACCCCATAGGAAACACAGTAGAGTAGAAGAGTGCTCTTTTCTCAAAAGCAGAGTGTGTTTCTTGTAAGGCGAACTAGTGCTTGTTTCCCAGTCAGAAATGGAGTTGAATCCCATGCAGTTTCTGGTCCTACGAGCAAGAGATGTTAACTGGTAAGAAGAGTCACTATTGTGCTCCCATTGCCATATACAGTGCAAATCGCTCTCGCGTCTGTTCCCAGCAAGTACAGTGTATTTGACTGAAGAGGAGCTACTGTTCTTGTCAGTTTCCTAAGCGCAGTTAAACTAGATATGGCCCGTGTGTGTAGGAAGCCCAGTTCTTTTGTTCTGAGCAAGCTCACTGTTCGAACCCATAGTAAACACAGTAGATTGGAAGAGTGCTCTTTCCTCAAAAGCAGAGTGTGTTTCTTATAAGGTGAGCTAGCATTTGTTTCCCAGTCCTAAATGGAGGTGAATCCCATGCAGTTTCTGGTCCTACGAGCAAGAGATGTTAACTGGTAAGAAGAGTCACTATTGCCCTCCCATTGCCATATACAGTGCAAATAGCTCTCGCGTTGTTCCCAGCAAGTACAGTGTATTGGACTGAAGAGGAGCTACTGTTCTTCTCAGTTTCCTAAGAGGAGTTAAACTAGATATGGCCCGTGTGTAGGAAGCACAGTTCTTTTGTTCTGAGCAAGCTCACTATTCTGGCCCTATAGGAAACACAGTAGAGTAGAAGAGTGCTCTTTTCTGAGAAGCAGAGTGTGTTTCTTGTAAGGCGAGCTAGCATTTGTTGCCCAGTCCTAAATGGAGTTGAATCACATGCAGTTTCTGGTCCTACGAGCAAGAGTTGTTTTCTGGTAAGAAGAGTCACTATTGCACTCCCATTGTCATACACAGGGCAAATAGCACTGGCGTCTGTTCCCAGCATGTACAGTGTATTGGACTGAAGAGGAGCTACTGTTCTTGTCAGTTTCCTAAGCAGAATTGAACTAGATATGGCCGTGTGTGTAGGAAGCACAGTTCTTTTGTTCTGAGCAAGCTCACTCTTTTGGCCCTATAAGAAACACAGTAGAGTAGAAGAGTGCTCTTTTCTCAAAAGCAGAGTGTGTTTCTTGTAAGGCGAGCTGGCGTTTGTTTCCCAGTCCTAAATTGAGTTGAATCAAATGCAGTTTTTGGTCCTACGAGCTAGAGTTGTTTTCTGGTAAGGAAAGTCACTATTGCGCTCCCATTGCCACACACAGTGCAAAGAGGACTCGCGTCTGTTCACATCAAGTACAGTGTATTGGACTGAAGAGGAGCTACTGTTCTTGTCAGTTTCCTAAGCAGAGTTGAACGAGATATGGCCCGTGTGTGTAGGAAGCCCAGTTCTTTTGTACTGTAAGCTCACTGATCGAACCCATAGAAAACAGAGTAGAGTAGAAGAGTGCTCTTTTCTCAAAAGTAGAGTGTGTTTCTTGTAAGGCAAGCTAGCATTTGTTTCCCAGTCTTAAATGGAGTTGAATCACATGCAGTTTCTGGTTCTATGAGCAAGAGTTTTTTTCTGGTAAGAAGAGTCACTATTGCGCTTCCATTGTCATACACAGGGCAAATAGCACTGGCGTCTGTTCCCAGCATGTACAGTGTATTGGACTGAAGAGGATCTACTGTTCTTGTCAGTTTCCTAAGCAGAATTGAACTAGATATGGCCGTGTGTGTAGGAAGCACAGTTCTTTTGTTCTGAGCAAGCTCACTGTTTTGGCCTTTTAGGAAACACAGTAGAGTAGAAGAGTGCTCTTTTCTCAAAAGCAGAGTGAGTTTCTTGTAAGGCGAGCTAGCGATTGTTTCCCAGTCCTAAATGGAGTTGAATCACATGCAGTTTTTGGTCCTACGAGCTAGAGTTGTTTTCTGGTAAGGAAAGTCACTATTGCGCTCTCATTGCCACACACAGTGCAAAGAGGACTCGCGTCTGTTCCCATCAAGTACATTGTATTGGACTGAAGAGGAGCTACTGTTCTTGTCAGTTTCCTAAGCGGAGTTGAACTAGATATGGCCCCTGTGTGTAGGAAGCAAAGTTTTTTTGTTCTGAGCAAGCTGACTGTTCGGACCCCATAGGAAACAGAGTAGAGTAGAAGAGTGCTCTTTTCTCAAAGCAGAGCGTGTTTCTTGTAAGGCGAACTAGTGCTTGTTTCCCAGTCTGAAATGGAGTTGAATCACATGCAGTTTTTGGTCCTACGAGCAAGAGATGTTAACTGGTAAGAAGAGTCACTATTGCCCTCCCATTGCCATATACAGTGCAAATAGCTCTCGCGTTGTTCCCAGCAAGTACAGTGCATTGGACTGAAGAGGAGCTACTGTTCTTGTCAGTTTCCTAAGCGGAGTTAAACTAGATATGGCCCGTGTGTTTAGGAAGCACAGTTCTTTTGTTCTGAGCAAGCTCACTATTTTGGCCCTATAAAAAACACAGTAGAGTAGAAGAGTGCTCTTTTCTGAGAAGCAGAATGTGTTTCTTGTAAGGCGAGCTAGCATTTGTTTCCCAGTCCTAAATGGAGTTGAATCAGATGCAGTTTCAGATCCTACGAGCAAGAGTTGTTTTCTGGTAAGAAGAGTCACTTTTGCACTCCCATTGTCATACACAGGGCAAATAGCACTGGCGTCTGTTCCCAGCATGTACAGTGTATTGGACTGAAGAGGAGCTACTGTTCTTGTCAGTTTCCTAAGCAGAATTGAACTAGATATGGCCGTGTGTGTAGGAAGCACAGTTCTTTTGTTATGAGCAAGCTCACTCTTTTGGCCCTATAGGAAACACAGTAGAGTAGAAGAGTGCTCTTTTCTCAAAAGCAGAGTGTGTTTCTTATAAGGCGAGCTAGCATTTGTTTCCCAGTCCTAAATGGAGTTGAATCACATGCAGTTTCTGGTCCTACGAGCAAGAGTTGTTTTCTGGTAAGAAGAGTGACTATTGCGCTCCCATTGTCATACACAGGGCAAATAGCACTGGCATCTGTTCCCAGCATGTACAGTGTATTGGACTGAAGAGGATCTACTGTTCTTGTCAGTTTCCTCAGCAGAATTGAACTAGATATGGCCATGTGTGTAGGAAGCACAGTTCTTTTGTTCTGAGTAAGCTCACTGTTCTGACCCTATAGGAAATACCGTAGAGTAGAAGAGTGATCTTTTCTCAAAAGCAGAGTGCGTTTCTTATAAGGGGAGCTAGCATTTGTTTCCCAGTCCTAAATTGAGTTGAATCACATGTAGTTTTTGATCCTACGAGCAAGAGTTGTTTTCTGATAAGGAAAGTCACTATGGCGCTCCCATTGCCACACACAGTGCAAAGAGGACTCGCGTCTGTTCCCATCAAGTACAGTGTATTGGACTGAAGAGCAGCTACTGTTCTTGTCAGTTTCCTAAGCAGAGTTGAACTAGATATGGCCCGTGTGTGTAGGAAGCACAGTTCTTTTCTACTGTAAGCTCACTGATCGAACCCATAGGAAACACAGAAGAGTAGAAGAGTGCCCTTTTCTCAAAAGCAGAGTGTGTTTCTTGTAAGGCGAACTAGTGCTTGTTTCCCAGTCTGAAATGGAGTTGAATCCCATGCAGTTTCTGGTCCTACGAGCAAGAGATGTTAAATGGTAAGAAGAGTCATTATTGCGCTCCCTTTGCCATATACAGTGCAAATAGCTCTTGCGTCTGTTCGCAGCAAGTACAGTGTATTGGACTGAAGAGGAGCTACTGTTCTTGTCAGTTTCCTAAGCAGAGTTGAACTAGATATGGCCCGTGTGTGTAGGAAGCCCAGTTCTTTTGTACTGTAAGCTCACTGATCGAACACATAGGAAACAGAGTAGAGTAGAAGAGTGCTCTTTTCTCAAAAGCAGAGTGTGTTTCTTGTAAGGCGAACTAGCATTAGTTTCCCAGTCCTAAATGGAGTTGAATCACATGCAGTTTTTGGTCCTACGAGCTAGAGTTGTTTTCTGGTAAGGAAAGTCACTATTGTGCTCCCATTGCCACAAACAGTGCAAAGAGGACTCGCGTCTGTTCCCATCAAGTACAGTGAATTGGACTGAAGAGGAGCTACTGTTCTTGTCAGTTTCCTAAGCAGAGTTGAACTAGATATGGCCCCTGTGTGTAGGAAGCACAGTTCTTTTGTTCTGAGCAAGCTGACTGTTCGGACCCCATAGGAAACAGAGTAGAGTAGAAGAGTGCTCTTTTCTCAAAAGCAGAGTGTGTTTCTTGTAAGGCGAACTAGTGCTTGTTTCCCAGTCAGAAATGGAGTTGAATCCCATGCAGTTTCTGGTCCTACGAGCAAGAGATGTTAACTGGTAAGAAGAGTCACTATTGTGCTCCCATTGCCATATACAGTGCAAATCGCTCTCGCGTCTGTTCCCAGCAAGTACAGTGTATTGGACTGAAGAGGAGCTACTGTTCTTGTCAGTTTCCTAAGCACAGTTAAACTAGATATGGCCCGTGTGTGTAGGAAGCCCAGTTCTTTTGTTCTGAGCAAGCTCACTGTTCGAACCCATAGTAAACACAGTAGATTGGAAGAGTGCTCTTTCCTAAAAAGCAGAGTGTGTTTCTTATAAGGTGAGCTAGCATTTGTTTCCCAGTCCTAAATGGAGTTGAATCCCATGCAGTTTCTGGTCCTACGAGCAAGAGATGTTAACTGGTAAGAAGAGTCACTATTGCCCTCCCATTGCCATATACAGTGCAAATAGCTCTCGCGTTGTTCCCAGCAAGTACAGTGTATTGGACTGAAGAGGAGCTACTGTTCTTGTCAGTTTCCTAAGAGGAGTTAAACTAGATATGGCCCGTGTGTAGGAAGCACAGTTCTTTTGTTCTGAGCAAGCTCACTATTCTGGCCCTATAGGAAACACAGTAGAGTAGAAGAGTGCTCTTTTCTGAGAAGCAGAGTGTGTTTCTTGTAAGGCGAGCTAGCATTTGTTGCCCAGTCCTAAATGGAGTTGAATCACATGCAGTTTCTGGTCCTACGAGCAAGAGTTGTTTTCTGGTAAGAAGAGTCACTATTGCACTCCCATTGTCATACACAGGGCAAATAGCACTGGCGTCTGTTCCCAGCATGTACAGTGTATTGGACTGAAGAGGAGCTACTGTTCTTGTCAGTTTCCTAAGCAGAATTGAACTAGATATGGCCCCTGTGTGTAGGAAGCACAGTTCTTTTGTTCTGAGCAAGCTCACTCTTTTGGCCCTATAAGAAACACAGTAGAGTAGAAGAGTGCTCTTTTCTCAAAAGCAGAGTGTGTTTCTTGTAAGGCGAGCTAGCGTTTGTTTCCCAGTCCTAAATTGAGTTGAATCACATGCAGTTTTTGGTCCTACGAGCTAGAGTTGTTTTCTGGTAAGGAAAGTCACTATTGCGCTCCCATTGCCACACACAGTGCAAAGAGGACTCGCGTCTGTTCCCATCAAGTACAGTGTATTGGACTGAAGAGGAGCTACTGTTCTTGTCAGTTTCCTAAGCAGAGTTGAACGAGATATGGCCCGTGTGTGTAGGGGGCCCAGTTCTTTTGTACTGTAAGCTCACTGATCGAACCCATAGGAAACAGAGTAGAGTAGAAGAGTGCTCTTTTCTCAAAAGTAGAGTGTGTTTCTTGTAAGGCAAGCTAGCATTTGTTTCCCAGTCTTAAATGTTGTTGAATCACATGCAGTTTCTGGTTCTATGAGCAAGAGTTTTTTTCTGGTAAGAAGCGTCACTATTGCGCTAGCATTGTCATACACAGGGCAAATAGCACTGGCGTCTGTTCCCAGCATGTACAGTGTATTGGACTGAAGAGGATCTACTGTTCTTGTCAGTTTCCTAAGCAGAATTGAACTAGATATGGCCGTGTGTGTAGGAAGCACAGTTCTTTTGTTCTGAGCAAGCTCACTGTTTTGGCCTTTTAGGAAACACAGTAGAGTAGAAGAGTGCTCTTTTCTCAAAAGCAGAGTGAGTTTCTTGTAAGGCGAGCTAGCGATTGTTTCCCAGTCCTAAATGGAGTTGAATCACATGCAGTTTTTGGTCCTACGAGCTAGAGTTGTTTTCTGGTAAGGAAAGTCACTATTGCGCTCTCATTGCCACACACAGTGCAAAGAGGACTCGCGTCTGTTCCCATCAAGTACATTGTATTGGACTGAAGAGGAGCTACTGTTCTTGTCAGTTTCCTAAGCGGAGTTGAACTAGATATGGCCCCTGTGTGTAGGAAGCAAAGTTTTTTTGTTCTGAGCAAGCTGACTGTTCGGACCCCATAGGAAACAGAGTAGAGTAGAAGAGTGCTCTTTTCTCAAAGCAGAGCGTGTTTCTTGTAAGGCGAACTAGTGCTTGTTTCCCAGTCTGAAATGGAGTTGAATCACATGCAGTTTTTGGTCCTACGAGCAAGAGATGTTAACTGGTAAGAAGAGTCACTATTGCCCTCCCATTGCCATATACAGTGCAAATAGCTCTCGCGTTGTTCCCAGCAAGTACAGTGCATTGGACTGAAGAGGAGCTACTGTTCTTGTCAGTTTCCTAAGCGGAGTTAAACTAGATATGGCCCGTGTGTTTAGGAAGCACAGTTCTTTTGTTCTGAGCAAGCTCACTATTCTGGCCCTATAGGAAACACAGTAGAGTAGAAGAGTGCTCTTTTCTCAAAAGCAGAGTGTGTTTCTTATAAGGCGAGCTAGCATTTGTTTCCCAGTCCTAAATGGAGTTGAATCACATGCAGTTTCTGGTCCTACGAGCAAGAGTTGTTTTCTGGTAAGAAGAGTGACTATTGCGCTCCCATTGTCATACACAGGGCAAATAGCACTGGCATCTGTTCCCAGCATGTACAGTGTATTGGACTGAAGAGGATCTACTGTTCTTGTCAGTTTCCTCAGCAGAATTGAACTAGATATGGCCATGTGTGTAGGAAGCACAGTTCTTTTGTTCTGAGTAAGCTCACTGTTCTGACACTATAGGAAATACCGTAGAGTAGAAGAGTGATCTTTTCTCAAAAGCAGAGTGCGTTTCTTATAAGGGGAGCTAGCATTTGTTTCCCAGTCCTAAATTGAGTTGAATCACATGCAGTTTTTGATCCTACGAGCAAGAGTTGTTTTCTGATAAGGAAAGTCACTATGGCGCTCCCATTGCCACACACAGTGCAAAGAGGACTCGCGTCTGTTCCCATCAAGTACAGTGTATTGGACTGAAGAGCAGCTACTGTTCTTGTCAGTTTCCTAAGCAGAGTTGAACTAGATATGGCCCGTGTGTGTAGGAAGCACAGTTCTTTTCTACTGTAAGCTCACTGATCGAACCCATAGGAAACACAGAAGAGTAGAAGAGTGCCCTTTTCTCAAAAGCAGAGTGTGTTTCTTGTAAGGCGAACTAGTGCTTGTTTCCCAGTCTGAAATGGAGTTGAATCCCATGCAGTTTCTGGTCCTACGAGCAAGAGATGTTAAATGGTAAGAAGAGTCATTATTGTGCTCCCTTTGCCATATACAGTGCAAATAGCTCTTGCGTCTGTTCGCAGCAAGTACAGTGTATTGGACTGAAGAGGAGCTACTGTTCTTGTCAGTTTCCTAAGCAGAGTTGAACTAGATATGGCCCGTGTGTGTAGGAAGCCCAGTTCTTTTGTACTGTAAGCTCACTGATCGAACACATAGGAAACAGAGTAGAGTAGAAGAGTGCTCTTTTCTCAAAAGCAGAGTGTGTTTCTTGTAAGGCGAACTAGCATTAGTTTCCCAGTCCTAAATGGAGTTGAATCACATGCAGTTTTTGGTCCTACGAGCTAGAGTTGTTTTCTGGTAAGGAAAGTCACTATTGCGCTCCCATTGCCACAAACAGTGCAAAGAGGACTCGCGTCTGTTCCCATCAAGTACAGTGAATTGGACTGAAGAGGAGCTACTGTTCTTGTCAGTTTCCTAAGCAGAGTTGAACTAGATATGGCCCCTGTGTGTAGGAAGCACAGTTCTTTTGTTCTGAGCAAGCTGACTGTTCGGACCCCATAGGAAACACAGTAGAGTAGAAGAGTGCTCTTTTCTCAAAAGCAGAGTGTGTTTCTTGTAAGGCGAACTAGTGCTTGTTTCCCAGTCAGAAATGGAGTTGAATCCCATGCACTTTCTGGTCCTACGAGCAAGAGATGTTAACTGGTAAGAAGAGTCACTATTGTGCTCCCATTGCCATATACAGTGCAAATCGCTCTCGCGTCTGTTCCCAGCAAGTACAGTGTATTGGACTGAAGAGGAGCTACTGTTCTTGTCAGTTTCCTAAGCACAGTTAAACTAGATATGGCCCGTGTGTGTAGGAAGCCCAGTTCTTTTGTTCTGAGCAAGCTCACTGTTCGAACCCATAGTAAACACAGTAGATTGGAAGAGTGCTCTTTCCTCAAAAGCAGAGTGTGTTTCTTATAAGGTGAGCTAGCATTTGTTTCCCAGTCCTAAATGGAGTTGAATCCCATGCAGTTTCTGGTCCTACGAGCAAGAGATGTTAACTGGTAAGAAGAGTCACTATTGCGCTTCCATTGCCATATACAGTGCAAATAGCTCTCGCGTTTGTTACCAGCAAGTACAGTGTATTGGACTGAAGAGGAGCTACTGTTCTTGTCAGTTTACTAAGCGGAGTTGAACTAGATATGGCCCGTGTGTGTAGGAAGCACAGTTCTTTTTTTCTGAGCAATCTCACTCTTTTGGCCCTATAGGAAACACAGTAGAGTAGAAGAGTGCTCTTTTCTCAAAAGCAGAGTGTGTTTCTTGTAAGGCAAGCTAGCGTTTTTTCCCAGTCCTAAATTGAGTTGAATCACTTGCAGTTTTTGGTTCTACGAGCTAGAGTTGTTTTCTGGTAAGGAAAGTCACTATTGCGCTCCCATTGCCACACACAGTGCTAAGTGGACTCGCGTCTGTTCCCATCAAGTACAGTGTATTGGACTGAAGAGGAGCTACTGTTCTTGTCAATTTCCTCAGCAGAGTTGAACTAGTTATGGCCCCTGTGTGTAGGAAGCACAGTTCTTTTGTACTGTAAGCTCACTGATCGAACACATAGGAAACAGAGTAGAGTAGAAGAGTGCTCTTTTCTCAAAAGCAGAGTGTGTTTCTTGTAAGGCGAGCTAGCATTTGTTTCCCAGTCCTAAATGGAGTTGAATCACATGCAGTTTCTGGTCCTACGAGCAAGAGTTGTTTTCTGGTAAGAAGAGTCACTATTGCGCTCCCATAGTCATACACAGGGCAAATAGCACTGGTGTCTGTTCCCAGCATGTACAGTGTATTGGACTGAAGAGGATCTACTGTTCTTGTCAGTTTCCTAAGCAGAATTGAACTACATATGGCCGTGTTTGTAGGAAGCACAGTTCTTTTGTTCTGAGCAAGCTCACTGTTTTGGCCCTATAGGAAACACAGTAGAGTAGAAGTGTGCCCTTTTCTCAAAAAGAGAGTGTGTTTCTTGTAAGGCGAGCTAGCATTTGTTTCCCAGTCCTAAATTGAGTTGAATCACATGCAGTTTCTGGTCCTACGAGCAAGAGTTGTTTTCTAATAAAAAGAGTCACCTTTGTGCTCCCATTGTCATACACAGGGCAAATTGCACTGGCGTCTGCTCCCAGCATGTACAGTTTATTGGACTGAAAAGGATCTACTGTTCTTGTCAGTTTCCTAAGCAGAATTGAACTAGATATGGCCATGTGTGTAGGAAGCACAGTTCTTTTGCTCTGAGCAAGCTCACTGTTGTGGCCCTATAGAAAACACAGTAGAGTAGAAGAGTGATCTTTTCTCAAAAGCAGAGTGTGTTTCTTGTAAGGCGAGCTAGCCTTTGTTTCCCAGTCCTAAATGGAGTTGAATCACATGCAGTTTTTGGTACTACGAGCTAGAGTTGTTTTCTGGTAAGGAAAGTCACTATTGTGCTCCCATTGCCACAAACAGTGCAAAGAGGACTCGCGTCTGTTCCCATCAAGTACAGTGTATTGGACTGAAGAGGAGCTACTGTTCTTGTCAGTTTCCTAAGCAGAGTTGAACTAGATATGGCCCCTGTGTGTAGGAAGCACAGTTCTTTTGTTCTGAGCAAACTGAGTGTTCGGACACCATAGGAAACACAGTAGAGTAGAAGAGTGCTCTTTTCTCAAAAGCAGAGTGTGTTTCTCGTAAGGCGAACTAGTGCTTGTTTCCCAATCTGAAATGGAGTTGAATCCCATGCAGTTTCTGGTCCTACGAGCAAGAGATGTTAACTGGTAAGAAGAGTCACTATTGCGCTCCCATTGCCATATACAGTGCAAATAGCTCTCGCGTCTATTCCAAGCAAGTACAGTGTATTGGACTGAAGAGGAGCTACTGTTCTTGTCAGTTTCCTAAGAGGAGTTAAACTAGATATGGCCCGTGGGTGTAGGAAGCACAGTTCTTTTGTTCTGAGCAAGCTCACTGTTCGAACCCATAGTAAACACAGTAGATTTGAACAGTGCTCTTTTCTCAAAAGCAGAGTGTGTTTCTTATAAGGCGAGCTAGCATTTGTTTCCCAGTCCTAAATGGAGTTGAATCACATGCAGTTTCTGGTCCTACGAGCAAGAGTTGTTTTCTGGTAAGAAGAGTGACTATTGCGCTCCCATTGTCATACACAGGGCAAATAGCACTGGCATCTGTTCCCAGCATGTACAGTGTATTGGACTGAAGAGGATCTACTGTTCTTGTCAGTTTCCTCAGCAGAATTGAACTAGATATGGCCATGTGTGTAGGAAGCACAGTTCTTTTGTTCTGAGTAAGCTCACTGTTCTGACACTATAGGAAATACCGTAGAGTAGAAGAGTGATCTTTTCTCAAAAGCAGAGTGCGTTTCTTATAAGGGGAGCTAGCATTTGTTTCCCAGTCCTAAATTGAGTTGAATCACATGCAGTTTTTGATCCTACGAGCAAGAGTTGTTTTCTGATAAGGAAAGTCACTATGGCGCTCCCATTGCCACACACAGTGCAAAGAGGACTCGCGTCTGTTCCCATCAAGTACAGTGTATTGGACTGAAGAGCAGCTACTGTTCTTGTCAGTTTCCTAAGCAGAGTTGAACTAGATATGGCCCGTGTGTGTAGGAAGCACAGTTCTTTTCTACTGTAAGCTCACTGATCGAACCCATAGGAAACACAGAAGAGTAGAAGAGTGCCCTTTTCTCAAAAGCAGAGTGTGTTTCTTGTAAGGCGAACTAGTGCTTGTTTCCCAGTCTGAAATGGAGTTGAATCCCATGCAGTTTCTGGTCCTACGAGCAAGAGATGTTAAATGGTAAGAAGAGTCATTATTGCGCTCCCTTTGCCATATACAGTGCAAATAGCTCTTGCGTCTGTTCGCAGCAAGTACAGTGTATTGGACTGAAGAGGAGCTACTGTTCTTGTCAGTTTCCTAAGCAGAGTTGAACTAGATATGGCCCGTGTGTGTAGGAAGCCCAGTTCTTTTGTACTGTAATCTCACTGATCGAACCCATAGGAAACAGAGTAGAGTAGAAGAGTGCTCTTTTCTCAAAAGCAGAGTGTGTTTCTTGTAAGGCGAACTAGCATTAGTTTCCCAGTCCTAAATGGAGTTGAATCACATGCAGTTTTTGGTCCTACGAGCTAGAGTTGTTTTCTGGTAAGGAAAGTCACTATTGCGCTCCCATTGCCACAAACAGTGCAAAGAGGACTCGCGTCTGTTCCCATCAAGTACAGTGAATTGGACTGAAGAGGAGCTACTGTTCTTGTCAGTTTCCTAAGCAGAGTTGAACTAGATATGGCCCCTGTGTGTAGGAAGCACAGTTCTTTTGTTCTGAGCAAGCTGACTGTTCGGACCCCATAGGAAACACAGTAGAGTAGAAGAGTGCTCTTTTCTCAAAAGCAGAGTGTGTTTCTTGTAAGGCGAACTAGTGCTTGTTTCCCAGTCAGAAATGGAGTTGAATCCCATGCAGTTTCTGGTCCTACGAGCAAGAGATGTTAACTGGTAAGAAGAGTCACTATTGTGCTCCCATTGCCATATACAGTGCAAATCGCTCTCGCGTCTGTTCCCAGCAAGTACAGTGTATTGGACTGAAGAGGAGCTACTGTTCTTGTCAGTTTCCTAAGCACAGTTAAACTAGGTATGGCCCGTGTGTGTAGGAAGCCCAGTTCTTTTGTTCTGAGCAAGCTCACTGTTCGAACCCATAGTAAACACAGTAGATTGGAAGAGTGCTCTTTCCTCAAAAGCCGAGTGTGTTTCTTATAAGGTGAGCTAGCATTTGTTTCCCAGTCCTAAATGGAGTTGAATCCCATGCAGTTTCTGGTCCTACGAGCAAGAGATGTTAACTGGTAAGAAGAGTCACTATTGCCCTCCCATTGCCATATACAGTGCAAATAGCTCTCGCGATGTTCCCAGCAAGTACAGTGTATTGGACTGAAGAGGAGCTACTGTTCTTGTCAGTTTTCTAAGAGGAGTTAAACTAGATATGGCCCGTGTGTAGGAAGCACAGTTCTTTTGTTCTGAGCAAGCTCACTATTCTGGCCCTATAGGAAACACAGTAGAGTAGAAGAGTGCTCTTTTCTCAAAAGCAGAGTGTGTTTCTTGTAAGGCGAGCTAGCATTTGTTGCCCAGTCCTAAATGGAGTTGAATCACATGCAGTTTCTGGTCCTACGAGCAAGAGTTGTTTTCTGGTAAGAAGAGTCACTATTGCACTCCCATTGTCATACACAGGGCAAATAGCACTGGCGTCTGTTCCCAGCATGTACAGTGTATTGGACTGAAGAGGAGCTACTGTTCTTGTCAGTTTCCTAAGCAGAATTGAACTAGATATGGCCCCTGTGTGTAGGAAGCACAGTTCTTTTGTTCTGAGCAAGCTCACTGTTCTGGCCCTATAGGAAACACAGTAGAGCAGAAGAGTGCTCTTTTCTCAAAAGCAGAGTGTGTTTCTTGTAAGGCGAGCTAGCGTTTGTTTCCCAGTCCTAAATTGAGTTGAATCACATGCAGTTTTTGGTCCTACGAGCTAGAGTTGTTTTCTGGTAAGGAAAGTCACTATTGCGCTCCCATTGCCACACACAGTGCAAAGAGGACTCGCGTCTGTTCCCATCAAGTACAGTGTATTGGACTGAAGAGGAGCTACTGTTCTTGTCAGTTTCCTAAGCATAGTTGAACGAGATATGGCCCGTGTGTGTAGGGGGCCCAGTTCTTTGTACTGTAAGCTCACTGATCGAACCCATAGGAAACAGAGTAGAGTAGAAGAGTGCTCTTTTCTCAAAAGTAGAGTGTGTTTCTTGTAAGGCAAGCTAGCATTTGTTTCCCAGTCTTAAATGTTGTTGAATCACATGCAGTTTCTGGTTCTATGAGCAAGAGTTTTTTTCTGGTAAGAAGAGTCACTATTGCGCTCCCATTGTCATACACAGGGCAAATAGCACTGGCGTCTGTTCCCAGCATGTACAGTGTATTGGACTGAAGAGGATCTACTGTTCTTGTCAGTTTCCTAAGCAGAATTGAACTAGATATGGCCGTGTGTGTAGGAAGCACAGTTCTTTTGTTCTGAGCAAGCTCACTGTTTTGGCCTTTTAGGAAACACAGTAGAGTAGAAGAGTGCTCTTTTCTCAAAAGCAGAGTGAGTTTCTTGTAAGGCGAGCTAGCGATTGTTTCCCAGTCCTAAATGGAGTTGAATCACATGCAGTTTTTGGTCCTACGAGCTAGAGTTGTTTTCTGGTAAGGAAAGTCACTATTGTGCTCTCATTGCCACACACAGTGCAAAGAGGACTCGCGTCTGTTCCCATCAAGTACATTGTATTGGACTGAAGAGGAGCTACTGTTCTTGTCAGTTTCCTAAGCGGAGTTGAACTAGATATGGCCCCTGTGTGTAGGAAGCAAAGTTTTTTTGTTCTGAGCAAGCTGACTGTTCGGACCCCATAGGAAACAGAGTAGAGTAGAAGAGTGCTCTTTTCTCAAAGCAGAGCGTGTTTCTTGTAAGGCGAACTAGTGCTTGTTTCCCAGTCTGAAATGGAGTTGAATCACATGCAGTTTTTGGTCCTACGAGCAAGAGATGTTAACGGGTAAGAAGAGTCACTATTGCCCTCCCATTGCCATATACAGTGCAAATAGCTCTCGCGTTGTTCCCAGCAAGTACAGTGCATTGGACTGAAGAGGAGCTACTGTTCTTGTCAGTTTCCTAAGCGGAGTTAAACTAGATATGGCCCGTGTGTTTAGGAAGCACAGTTCTTTTGTTCTGAGCAAGCTCACTATTCTGGCCCTATGAAAAACACAGTAGAGTAGAAGAGTGCTCTTTTCTGAGAAGCAGAATGTGTTTCTTGTAAGGCGAGCTAGCATTTGTTTCCCAGTCCTAAATGGAGTTGAATCAGATGCAGTTTCAGATCCTACGAGCAAGAGTTGTTTTCTGGTAAGAAGAGTCACTATTGCACTCCCATTGTCATACACAGGGCAAATAGCACTGGCGTCTGTTCCCAGCATGTACAGTGTATTGGACTGAAGAGGAGCTACTGTTCTTGTAGTTTCCTAAGCAGAATTGAACTAGATATGGCCGTGTGTGTAGGAAGCACAGTTCTTTTGTTATGAGCAAGCTCACTCTTTTGGCCCTATAAGAAACACAGTAGAGTAGAAGAGTGCTCTTTTCTCAAAAGCAGAGTGTGTTTCTTGTAAGGAGAGCTAGCGTTTGTTTCCCATCCTAAATTGAGTTGAATCACATGCAGTTTTTGGTCCTACGAGCTAGAGTTGTTTTCTGGTAAGGAAAGTCACTATTGCGCTCCCCATTGCCACACACAGTGCAAAGAGGACTCGCGTCTGTTCCCAGCAAGTACAGTGTATTGGACTGAAGAGGAGCTACTGTTCTTGTCAGTTTCCTAAGCAGAGTTGAACTAGATATGGCCCCTGTGTGTAGGAAGCACAGTTCTTTTGTTCTGAGCAAGCTGACTGTTCGGACCCCATAGGAAACACAGTAGAGTAGAAGAGTGCTCTTTTCTCAAAAGCAGAGTGTGTTTCTTGTAAGGCGAACTAGTGCTTGTTTCCCAGTCTGAAATGGAGTTGAATCCCATGCAGTTTCTGGTCCTACGAGCAAGAGTTGTTTTCTAATAAAAAGAGTCACTATTGTGCTCCCATTGTCATACACAGGGCAAATTGCACTGGCGTCTGCTCCCAGCATGTACAGTTTATTGGACTTAAAAGGATCTACTGTTCTTGTCAGTTTCTTAAGCAGAATTGAACTAGATATGGCCATGTGTGTAGGAAGCACAGTTCTTTTGTTCTGAGCAAGCTCACTGTTGTAGCCCTATAGAAAACACAGTAGAGTAGAAGAGTGATCTTTTCTCAAAAGCAGAGTGTGTTTCTTGTAAGGCGAGCTAGCCTTTGTTTCCCAGTCCTAAATGGAGTTGAATCACATGCAGTTTTTGGTCCTACGAGCTAGAGTTGTTTTCTGGTAAGGAAAGTCACTATTGTGCTCCCATTACCACAAACAGTGCAAAGAGGACTCGCGTCTGTTCCCATCAAGTACAGTGTATTGGACTGAAGAGGAGCTACTGTTCTTGTCAGTTTCCTAAGCAGAGTTGAACTAGATATGGCCCCTGTGTGTAGGAAGCACAGTTCTTTTGTTCTGAGCAAACTGAGTGTTCGGACACCATAGGAAACACAGTAGAGTAGAAGAGTGCTCTTTTCTCAAAAGCAGAGTGTGTTTCTCATAAGGCGAACTAGTGCTTGTTTCCCAATCTGAAATGGAGTTGAATCCCATGCAGTTTCTGGTCCTACGAGCAAGAGATGTTAACTGGTAAGAAGAGTCACTATTGCGCTCCCATTGCCATATAGAGTGCAAATAGCTCTCGCGTCTATTCCAAGCAAGTACAGTGTATTGGACTGAAGAGGAGCTATTGTTCTTGTCAGTTTCCTAAGAGGAGTTAAACTAGATATGGCCCGTGGGTGTAGGAAGCACAGTTCTTTTGTTCTGAGCAAGCTCACTGTTCGAACCCATAGTAAACACAGTAGATTTGAACAGTGCTCTTTTCTCAAAAGCAGAGTGTGTTTCTTATAAGGCGAGCTAGCATTTGTTTCCCAGTCCTAAATGGAGTTGAATCACATGCAGTTTCTGGTCCTACAAGCAAGAGTTGTTTTCTGGTAAGAAGAGTGACTATTGCGCTCCCATTGTCATACACAGGGCAAATAGCACTGGCATCTGTTCCCAGCATGTACAGTGTATTGGACTGAAGAGGATCTACTGTTCTTGTCAGTTTCCTCAGCAGAATTGAACTAGATATGGCCATGTGTGTAGGAAGCACAGTTCTTTTGTTCTGAGTAAGCTCACTGTTCTGACCCTATAGGAAATACCGTAGAGTAGAAGAGTGATCTTTTCTCAAAAGCAGAGTGCGTTTCTTATAAGGGGAGCTAGCATTTGTTTCCCAGTCCTAAATTGAGTTGAATCACATGCAGTTTTTGATCCTACGAGCAAGAGTTGTTTTCTGATAAGGAAAGTCACTATGGCGCTCCCATTGCCACACACAGTGCAAAGAGGACTCGCGTCTGTTCCCATCAAGTACAGTGTATTGGACTGAAGAGCAGCTACTGTTCTTGTCAGTTTCCTAAGCAGAGTTGAACTAGATATGGCCCGTGTGTGTAGGAAGCACAGTTCTTTTCTACTGTAAGCTCACTGATCGAACCCATAGGAAACACAGAAGAGTAGAAGAGTGCCCTTTTCTCAAAAGCAGAGTGTGTTTCTTGTAAGGCGAACTAGTGCTTGTTTCCCAGTCTGAAATGGAGTTGAATCCCATGCAGTTTCTGGTCCTACGAGCAAGAGATGTTAAATGGTAAGAAGAGTCATTATTGCGCTCCCTTTGCCATATACAGTGCAAATAGCTCTTGCGTCTGTTCGCAGCAAGTACAGTGTATTGGACTGAAGAGGAGCTACTGTTCTTGTCAGTTTCCTAAGCAGAGTTGAACTAGATATGGCCCGTGTGTGTAGGAAGCCCAGTTCTTTTGTACTGTAATCTCACTGATCGAACCCATAGGAAACAGAGTAGAGTAGAAAAGTGCTCTTTTCTCAAAAGCAGAGTGTGTTTCTTGTAAGGCGAACTAGCATTAGTTTCCCAGTCCTAAATGGAGTTGAATCACATGCAGTTTTTGGTCCTACGAGCTAGAGTTGTTTTCTGGTAAGGAAAGTCACTATTGCGCTCCCATTGCCACAAACAGTGCAAAGAGGACTCGCGTCTGTTCCCATCAAGTACAGTGAATTGGACTGAAGAGGAGCTACTGTTCTTGTCAGTTTCCTAAGCAGAGTTGAACTAGATATGGCCCCTGTGTGTAGGAAGCACAGTTCTTTTGTTCTGAGCAAGCTGATTGTTCGGACCCCATAGGAAACACAGTAGAGTAGAAGAGTGCTCTTTTCTCAAAAGCAGAGTGTGTTTCTTGTAAGGCGAACTAGTGCTTGTTTCCCAGTCAGAAATGGAGTTGAATCCCATGCAGTTTCTGGTCCTACGAGCAAGAGATGTTAACTGGTAAGAAGAGTCACTATTGTGCTCCCATTGCCATATACAGTGCAAATCGCTCTCGCGTCTGTTCCCAGCAAGTACAGTGTATTGGACTGAAGAGGAGCTACTGTTCTTGTCAGTTTCCTAAGCACAGTTAAACTAGATATGGCCCGTGTGTGTAGGAAGCCCAGTTCTTTTGTTCTGAGCAAGCTCACTGTTCGAACCCTTAGTTAACACAGTAGATTGGAAGAGTGCTCTTTCCTCAAAAGCCGAGTGTGTTTCTTATAAGGTGAGCTAGCATTTGTTTCCCAGTCCTAAATGGAGTTGAATCCCATGCAGTTTCTGGTCCTACGAGCAAGAGATGTTACCTGGTAAGAAGAGTCACTATTGCCCTCCCATTGCCATATACAGTGCAAATAGCTCTCGCGTTGTTCCCAGCAAGTACAGTGTATTGGACTGAAGAGGAGCTACTGTTCTTGTCAGTTTTCTAAGAGGAGTTAAACTAGATATGGCCCGTGTGTAGGAAGCACAGTTCTTTTGTTCTGAGCAAGCTCACTATTCTGGCCCTATAGGAAACACAGTAGAGTAGAAGAGTGCTCTTTTCTGAGAAGCAGAGTGTGTTTCTTGTAAGGCGAGCTAGCATTTGTTGCCCAGTCCTAAATGGAGTTGAATCACATGCAGTTTCTGGTCCTACGAGCAAGAGTTGTTTTCTGGTAAGAAGAGTCACTATTGCACTCCCATTGTCATACACAGGGCAAATAGCACTGGCGTCTGTTCCCAGCATGTACAGTGTATTGGACTGAAGAGGAGCTACTGTTCTTGTCAGTTTCCTAAGCAGAATTGAACTAGATATGGCCCCTGTGTGTAGGAAGCACAGTTCTTTTGTTCTGAGCAAGCTCACTCTTTTGGCCCTATAAGAAACACAGTAGAGTAGAAGAGTGCTCTTTTCTCAAAAGCAGAGTGTGTTTCTTGTAAGGCGAGCTAGCGTTTGTTTCCCAGTCCTAAATTGAGTTGAATCACATGCAGTTTTTGGTCCTACGAGCTAGAGTTGTTTTCTGGTAAGGAAAGTCACTATTGCGCTCCCATTGCCACACACAGTGCAAAGAGGACTCGCGTCTGTTCCCATCAAGTAGAGTGTATTGGACTGAAGAGGAGCTACTGTTCTTGTCAGTTTCCTAAGCATAGTTGAACGAGATATGGCCCGTGTGTGTAGGGGGCCCAGTTCTTTTGTACTGTAAGCTCACTGATCGAACCCATAGGAAACAGAGTAGAGTAGAAGAGTGCTCTTTTCTCAAAAGTAGAGTGTGTTTCTTGTAAGGCAAGCTAGCATTTGTTTCCCAGTCTTAAATGTTGTTGAATCACATGCAGTTTCTGGTTCTATGAGCACGAGTTTTTTTCTGGTAAGAAGAGTCACTATTGCGCTCCCATTGTCATACACAGGGCAAATAGCACTGGCGTCTGTTCCCAGCATGTACAGTGTATTGGACTGAAGAGGAGCTACTGTTCTTGTCAGTTTCCTAAGCAGAATTGAACTAGATATGGCCGTGTGTGTAGGAAGCACAGTTCTTTTGTTCTGAGCAAGCTCACTGTTTTGGCCTTTTAGGAAACACAGTAGAGTAGAAGAGTGCTCTTTTCTCAAAAGCAGAGTGAGTTTCTTGTAAGGCGAGCTAGCGATTGTTTCCCAGTCCTAAATGGAGTTGAATCACATGCAGTTTTTGGTCCTACGAGCTAGAGTTGTTTTCAGGTAAGGAAAGTCACTATTGCGCTCTCATTGCCACACACAGTGCAAAGAGGACTCGCGTCTGTTCCCATCAAGTACATTGTATTGGACTGAAGAGGAGCTACTGTTCTTGTCAGTTTCCTAAGCGGAGTTGAACGAGATATGGCCCCTGTGTGTAGGAAGCAAAGTTTTTTTGTTCTGAGCAAGCTGACTGTTCGGACCCCATAGGAAACAGAGTAGAGTAGAAGAGTGCTCTTTTCTCAAAGCAGAGCGTGTTTCTTGTAAGGCGAACTAGTGCTTGTTTCCCAGTCTGAAATGGAGTTGAATCACATGCAGTTTTTGGTCCTACGAGCAAGAGATGTTAACTGGTAAGAAGAGTCACTATTGCCCTCCCATTGCCATATACAGTGCAAATAGCTCTCGCGTTGTAACCAGCAAGTACAGTGCATTGGACTGAAGAGGAGCTACTGTTCTTGTCAGTTTCCTAAGCGGAGTTAAACTAGATATGGCCCGTGTGTTTAGGAAGCACAGTTCTTTTGTTCTGAGCAAGCTCACTATTCTGGCCCTATGAAAAACACAGTAGAGTAGAAGAGTGCTCTTTTCTGAGAAGCAGAATGTGTTTCTTGTAAGGCGAGCTAGCATTTGTTTCCCAGTCCTAAATGGAGTTGAATCAGATGCAGTTTCAGATCCTACGAGCAAGAGTTGTTTTCTGGTAAGAAGAGTCACTATTGCACTCCCATTGTCATACACAGGGCAAATAGCACTGGCGTCTGTTCCCAGCATGTACAGTGTATTGGACTGAAGAGGAGCTACTGTTCTTGTCAGTTTCCTAAGCAGAATTGAACTAGATATGGCCGTCTGTGTAGGAAGCACAGTTCTTTTGTTATGAGCAAGCTCACTCTTTTGGCCCTATAAGAAACACAGTAGAGTAGAAGAGTGCTCTTTTCTCAAAAGCAGAGTGTGTTTCTTGTAAGGAGAGCTAGCGTTTGTTTCCCATCCTAAATTGAGTTGAATCACATGCAGTTTTTGGTCCTACGAGCTAGAGTTGTTTTCTGGTAAGGAAAGTCACTATTGCGCTCCCATTGCCACACACAGTGCAAAGAGGACTCGCGTCTGTTCCCAGCAAGTACAGTGTATTGGACTGAAGAGGAGCTACTGTTCTTGTCAGTTTCCTAAGCAGAGTTGAACTAGATATGGCCCCTGTGTGTAGGAAGCACAGTTCTTTTGTTCTGAGCAAGCTGACTGTTCGGACCCCATAGGAAACACAGTAGAGTAGAAGAGTGCTCTTTTCTCAAAAGCAGAGTGTGTTTCTTGTAAGGCGAACTAGTGCTTGTTTCCCAGTCTGAAATGGAGTTGAATCACATGCAGTTTCTGGTCCTACGAGCAAGAGTTGTTTTCTAATAAAAAGAGTCACTATTGTGCTCCCATTGTCATACACAGGGCAAATTGCACTGGCGTCTGCTCCCAGCATGTACAGTTTATTGGACTTAAAAGGATCTACTGTTCTTGTCAGTTTCTTAAGCAGAATTGAACTAGATATGGCCATGTGTGTAGGAAGCACAGTTCTTTTGTTCTGAGCAAGCTCACTGTTGTAGCCCTATAGAAAACACAGTAGAGTAGAAGAGTGATCTTTTCTCAAAAGCAGAGTGTGTTTCTTGTAAGGCGAGCTAGCCTTTGTTTCCCAGTCCTAAATGGAGTTGAATCACATGCAGTTTTTGGTCCTACGAGCTAGAGTTGTTTTCTGGTAAGGAAAGTCACTATTGTGCTCCCATTGCCACAAACAGTGCAAAGAGGACTCGCGTCTGTTCCCATCAAGTACAGTGTATTGGACTGAAGAGGAGCTACTGTTCTTGTCAGTTTCCTAAGCAGAGTTGAACTAGATATGGCCCCTGTGTGTAGGAAGCACAGTTCTTTTGTTCTGAGCAAACTGAGTGTTCGGACACCATAGGAAACACAGTAGAGTAGAAGAGTGCTCTTTTCTCAAAAGCAGAGTGTGTTTCTCGTAAGGCGAACTAGTGCTTGTTTCCCAATCTGAAATGGAGTTGAATCCCATGCAGTTTCTGGTCCTACGAGCAAGAGATGTTAACTGGTAAGAAGAGTCACTATTGCGCTCCCATTGCCATATACAGTGCAAATAGCACTGGCGTCTATTCCGAGCAAGTACAGAGTTTTGGACTGAAGAGGAGCTATTGTTCTTGTGAGTTTCCTAAGAGGAGTTAAACTAGATATGGCCCGTGGGTGTAGGAAGCACAGTTCTTTTGTTCTGAGCAAGCTCACTGTTCGAACCCATAGTAAACACAGTAGATTTGAACAGTGCTCTTTTCTCAAAAGCAGAGTGTGTTTCTTATAAGGCGAGCTAGCATTTGTTTCCCAGTCCTAAATGGAGTTGAATCACATGCAGTTTCTGGTTCTACGGGCAAGAGTTGTTTTCTGGTAAGAAGAGTGACTATTGCGCTCCCATTGTCATACACAGGGCAAATAGCACTGGCATCTGTTCCCAGCATGTACAGTGTATTGGACTGAAGAGGATCTACTGTTCTTGTTAGTTTCCTCAGCAGAATTGAACTAGATATGGCCATGTGTGTAGGAAGCACAGTTCTTTTGTTCTGAGTAAGCTCACTGTACTGACCCTATAGGAAATACCGTAGAGTAGAAGAGTGATCTTTTCTCAAAAGCAGAGTGCGTTTCTTGTAAGGGGAGCTAGCATTTGTTTCCCAGTCCTAAATTGAGTTGAATCACATGCAGTTTTTGATCCTACGAGCAAGAGTTGTTTTCTGGTAAGGAAAGTCACTATGGCGCTCCCATTGCCACACACAGTGCAAAGAGGACTCGCGTCTGTTCCCATCAAGTACAGTGTATTGGACTGAAGAGGAGCTACTGTTCTTGTCAGTTTCCTAAGCAGAGTTGACTAGATATGGTCCGTGTGTGTAGGAAGCACAGTTCTTTTCTACTGTAAGCTCACTGATCGAACCCATAGGAAACACAGAAGAGTAGAAGAGTGCCCTTTTCTCAAAAGCAGAGTGTGTTTCTTGTAAGGCGAACTAGTGCTTGTTTCCCAGTCTGAAATGGAGTTGAATCCCATGCAGTTTCTGGTCCTACGAGCAAGAGATGTTAAGTGGTAAGAAGAGTCACTATTGCGCTCCCTTTGCCATATACAGTGCAAATAGCTCTTGCGTCTGTTCGCAGCAAGTACAGTGTATTGGACTGAAGAGGAGCTACTGTTCTTGTCAGTTTCCTAAGCAGAGTTGAACTAGATATGGCCCGTGTGTGTAGGAAGCCCAGTTCTTTTGTACTGTAAGCTCACTGATCGAACACATAGGAAACAGAGTAGAGTAGAAGAGTGCTCTTTTCTCAAAAGCAGAGTGTGTTTCTTGTAAGGCGAACTAGCATTAGTTTCCCAGTCCTAAATGGAGTTGAATCACATGCAGTTTTTGGTCCTACGAGCTAGAGTTGTTTTCTGGTAAGGAAAGTCACTATTGCGCTCCCATTGCCACAAACAGTGCAAAGAGGACTCGCGTCTGTTCCCATCAAGTACAGTGAATTGGACTGAAGAGGAGCTACTGTTCTTGTCAGTTTCCTAAGCAGAGTTGAACTAGATATGGCCCCTGTGTGTAGGAAGCACAGTTCTTTTGTTCTGAGCAAGCTGACTGTTCAGACCCCATAGGAAACACAGTAGAGTAGAAGAGTGCTCTTTTCTCAAAAGCAGAGTGTGTTTCTTGTAAGGCGAACTAGTGCTTGTTTCCCAGTCAGAAATGGAGTTGAATCCCATGCAGTTTCTGGTCCTACGAGCAAGAGATGTTAACTGGTAAGAAGAGTCACTATTGTGCTCCCATTGCCATATACAGTGCAAATCGCTCTCGCGTCTGTTCCCAGCAAGTACAGTGTATTTGACTGAAGAGGAGCTACTGTTCTTGTCAGTTTCCTAAGCGCAGTTAAACTAGATATGGCCCGTGTGTGTAGGAAGCCCAGTTCTTTTGTTCTGAGCAAGCTCACTGTTCGAACCCATAGTAAACACAGTAGATTGGAAGAGTGCTCTTTCCTCAAAAGCAGAGTGTGTTTCTTATAAGGTGAGCTAGCATTTGTTTCCCAGTCCTAAATGGAGGTGAATCCCATGCAGTTTCTGGTCCTACGAGCAAGAGATGTTAACTGGTAAGAAGAGTCACTATTGCCCTCCCATTGCCATATACAGTGCAAATAGCTCTCGCGTTGTTCCCAGCAAGTACAGTGTATTGGACTGAAGAGGAGCTACTGTTCTTCTCAGTTTCCTAAGAGGAGTTAAACTAGATATGGCCCGTGTGTAGGAAGCACAGTTCTTTTGTTCTGAGCAAGCTCACTATTCTGGCCCTATAGGAAACACAGTAGAGTAGAAGAGTGCTCTTTTCTGAGAAGCAGAGTGTGTTTCTTGTAAGGCGAGCTAGCATTTGTTGCCCAGTCCTAAATGGAGTTGAATCACATGCAGTTTCTGGTCCTACGAGCAAGAGTTGTTTTCTGGTAAGAAGAGTCACTATTGCACTCCCATTGTCATACACAGGGCAAATAGCACTGGCGTCTGTTCCCAGCATGTACAGTGTATTGGACTGAAGAGGAGCTACTGTTCTTGTCAGTTTCCTAAGCAGAATTGAACTAGATATGGCCGTGTGTGTAGGAAGCACAGTTCTTTTGTTCTGAGCAAGCTCACTCTTTTGGCCCTATAAGAAACACAGTAGAGTAGAAGAGTGCTCTTTTCTCAAAAGCAGAGTGTGTTTCTTGTAAGGCGAGCTGGCGTTTGTTTCCCAGTCCTAAATTGAGTTGAATCAAATGCAGTTTTTGGTCCTACGAGCTAGAGTTGTTTTCTGGTAAGGAAAGTCACTATTGCGCTCCCATTGCCACACACAGTGCAAAGAGGACTCGCGTCTGTTCACATCAAGTACAGTGTATTGGACTGAAGAGGAGCTACTGTTCTTGTCAGTTTCCTAAGCAGAGTTGAACGAGATATGGCCCGTGTGTGTAGGAAGCCCAGTTCTTTTGTACTGTAAGCTCACTGATCGAACCCATAGAAAACAGAGTAGAGTAGAAGAGTGCTCTTTTCTCAAAAGTAGAGTGTGTTTCTTGTAAGGCAAGCTAGCATTTGTTTCCCAGTCTTAAATGGAGTTGAATCACATGCAGTTTCTGGTTCTATGAGCAAGAGTTTTTTTCTGGTAAGAAGAGTCACTATTGCGCTTCCATTGTCATACACAGGGCAAATAGCACTGGCGTCTGTTCCCAGCATGTACAGTGTATTGGACTGAAGAGGATCTACTGTTCTTGTCAGTTTCCTAAGCAGAATTGAACTAGATATGGCCGTGTGTGTAGGAAGCACAGTTCTTTTGTTCTGAGCAAGCTCACTGTTTTGGCCTTTTAGGAAACACAGTAGAGTAGAAGAGTGCTCTTTTCTCAAAAGCAGAGTGAGTTTCTTGTAAGGCGAGCTAGCGATTGTTTCCCAGTCCTAAATGGAGTTGAATCACATGCAGTTTTTGGTCCTACGAGCTAGAGTTGTTTTCTGGTAAGGAAAGTCACTATTGCGCTCTCATTGCCACACACAGTGCAAAGAGGACTCGCGTCTGTTCCCATCAAGTACATTGTATTGGACTGAAGAGGAGCTACTGTTCTTGTCAGTTTCCTAAGCGGAGTTGAACTAGATATGGCCCCTGTGTGTAGGAAGCAAAGTTTTTTTGTTCTGAGCAAGCTGACTGTTCGGACCCCATAGGAAACAGAGTAGAGTAGAAGAGTGCTCTTTTCTCAAAGCAGAGCGTGTTTCTTGTAAGGCGAACTAGTGCTTGTTTCCCAGTCTGAAATGGAGTTGAATCACATGCAGTTTTTGGTCCTACGAGCAAGAGATGTTAACTGGTAAGAAGAGTCACTATTGCCCTCCCATTGCCATATACAGTGCAAATAGCTCTCGCGTTGTTCCCAGCAAGTACAGTGCATTGGACTGAAGAGGAGCTACTGTTCTTGTCAGTTTCCTAAGCGGAGTTAAACTAGATATGGCCCGTGTGTTTAGGAAGCACAGTTCTTTTGTTCTGAGCAAGCTCACTATTTTGGCCCTATAAAAAACACAGTAGAGTAGAAGAGTGCTCTTTTCTGAGAAGCAGAATGTGTTTCTTGTAAGGCGAGCTAGCATTTGTTTCCCAGTCCTAAATGGAGTTGAATCAGATGCAGTTTCAGATCCTACGAGCAAGAGTTGTTTTCTGGTAAGAAGAGTCACTTTTGCACTCCCATTGTCATACACAGGGCAAATAGCACTGGCGTCTGTTCCCAGCATGTACAGTGTATTGGACTGAAGAGGAGCTACTGTTCTTGTCAGTTTCCTAAGCAGAATTGAACTAGATATGGCCGTGTGTGTAGGAAGCACAGTTCTTTTGTTATGAGCAAGCTCACTCTTTTGGCCCTATAGGAAACACAGTAGAGTAGAAGAGTGCTCTTTTCTCAAAAGCAGAGTGTGTTTCTTATAAGGCGAGCTAGCATTTGTTTCCCAGTCCTAAATGGAGTTGAATCACATGCAGTTTCTGGTCCTACGAGCAAGAGTTGTTTTCTGGTAAGAAGAGTGACTATTGCGCTCCCATTGTCATACACAGGGCAAATAGCACTGGCATCTGTTCCCAGCATGTACAGTGTATTGGACTGAAGAGGATCTACTGTTCTTGTCAGTTTCCTCAGCAGAATTGAACTAGATATGGCCATGTGTGTAGGAAGCACAGTTCTTTTGTTCTGAGTAAGCTCACTGTTCTGACCCTATAGGAAATACCGTAGAGTAGAAGAGTGATCTTTTCTCAAAAGCAGAGTGCGTTTCTTATAAGGGGAGCTAGCATTTGTTTCCCAGTCCTAAATTGAGTTGAATCACATGTAGTTTTTGATCCTACGAGCAAGAGTTGTTTTCTGATAAGGAAAGTCACTATGGCGCTCCCATTGCCACACACAGTGCAAAGAGGACTCGCGTCTGTTCCCATCAAGTACAGTGTATTGGACTGAAGAGCAGCTACTGTTCTTGTCAGTTTCCTAAGCAGAGTTGAACTAGATATGGCCCGTGTGTGTAGGAAGCACAGTTCTTTTCTACTGTAAGCTCACTGATCGAACCCATAGGAAACACAGAAGAGTAGAAGAGTGCCCTTTTCTCAAAAGCAGAGTGTGTTTCTTGTAAGGCGAACTAGTGCTTGTTTCCCAGTCTGAAATGGAGTTGAATCCCATGCAGTTTCTGGTCCTACGAGCAAGAGATGTTAAATGGTAAGAAGAGTCATTATTGCGCTCCCTTTGCCATATACAGTGCAAATAGCTCTTGCGTCTGTTCGCAGCAAGTACAGTGTATTGGACTGAAGAGGAGCTACTGTTCTTGTCAGTTTCCTAAGCAGAGTTGAACTAGATATGGCCCGTGTGTGTAGGAAGCCCAGTTCTTTTGTACTGTAAGCTCACTGATCGAACACATAGGAAACAGAGTAGAGTAGAAGAGTGCTCTTTTCTCAAAAGCAGAGTGTGTTTCTTGTAAGGCGAACTAGCATTAGTTTCCCAGTCCTAAATGGAGTTGAATCACATGCAGTTTTTGGTCCTACGAGCTAGAGTTGTTTTCTGGTAAGGAAAGTCACTATTGTGCTCCCATTGCCACAAACAGTGCAAAGAGGACTCGCGTCTGTTCCCATCAAGTACAGTGAATTGGACTGAAGAGGAGCTACTGTTCTTGTCAGTTTCCTAAGCAGAGTTGAACTAGATATGGCCCCTGTGTGTAGGAAGCACAGTTCTTTTGTTCTGAGCAAGCTGACTGTTCGGACCCCATAGGAAACAGAGTAGAGTAGAAGAGTGCTCTTTTCTCAAAAGCAGAGTGTGTTTCTTGTAAGGCGAACTAGTGCTTGTTTCCCAGTCAGAAATGGAGTTGAATCCCATGCAGTTTCTGGTCCTACGAGCAAGAGATGTTAACTGGTAAGAAGAGTCACTATTGTGCTCCCATTGCCATATACAGTGCAAATCGCTCTAGCGTCTGTTCCCAGCAAGTACAGTGTATTGGACTGAAGAGGAGCTACTGTTCTTGTCAGTTTCCTAAGCACAGTTAAACTAGATATGGCCCGTGTGTGTAGGAAGCCCAGTTCTTTTGTTCTGAGCAAGCTCACTGTTCGAACCCATAGTAAACACAGTAGATTGGAAGAGTGCTCTTTCCTCAAAAGCAGAGTGTGTTTCTTATAAGGTGAGCTAGCATTTGTTTCCCAGTCCTAAATGGAGTTGAATCCCATGCAGTTTCTGGTCCTACGAGCAAGAGATGTTAACTGGTAAGAAGAGTCACTATTGCCCTCCCATTGCCATATACAGTGCAAATAGCTCTCGCGTTGTTCCCAGCAAGTACAGTGTATTGGACTGAAGAGGAGCTACTGTTCTTGTCAGTTTCCTAAGAGGAGTTAAACTAGATATGGCCCGTGTGTAGGAAGCACAGTTCTTTTGTTCTGAGCAAGCTCACTATTCTGGCCCTATAGGAAACACAGTAGAGTAGAAGAGTGCTCTTTTCTGAGAAGCAGAGTGTGTTTCTTGTAAGGCGAGCTAGCATTTGTTGCCCAGTCCTAAATGGAGTTGAATCACATGCAGTTTCTGGTCCTACGAGCAAGAGTTGTTTTCTGGTAAGAAGAGTCACTATTGCACTCCCATTGTCATACACAGGGCAAATAGCACTGGCGTCTGTTCCCAGCATGTACAGTGTATTGGACTGAAGAGGAGCTACTGTTCTTGTCAGTTTCCTAAGCAGAATTGAACTAGATATGGCCCCTGTGTGTAGGAAGCACAGTTCTTTTGTTCTGAGCAAGCTCACTCTTTTGGCCCTATAAGAAACACAGTAGAGTAGAAGAGTGCTCTTTTCTCAAAAGCAGAGTGTGTTTCTTGTAAGGCGAGCTAGCGTTTGTTTCCCAGTCCTAAATTGAGTTGAATCACATGCAGTTTTTGGTCCTACGAGCTAGAGTTGTTTTCTGGTAAGGAAAGTCACTATTGCGCTCCCATTGCCACACACAGTGCAAAGAGGACTCGCGTCTGTTCCCATCAAGTACAGTGTATTGGACTGAAGAGGAGCTACTGTTCTTGTCAGTTTCCTAAGCAGAGTTGAACGAGATATGGCCCGTGTGTGTAGGGGGCCCAGTTCTTTTGTACTGTAAGCTCACTGATCGAACCCATAGGAAACAGAGTAGAGTAGAAGAGTGCTCTTTTCTCAAAAGTAGAGTGTGTTTCTTGTAAGGCAAGCTAGCATTTGTTTCCCAGTCTTAAATGTTGTTGAATCACATGCAGTTTCTGGTTCTATGAGCAAGAGTTTTTTTCTGGTAAGAAGCGTCACTATTGCGCTCCCATTGTCATACACAGGGCAAATAGCACTGGCGTCTGTTCCCAGCATGTACAGTGTATTGGACTGAAGAGGATCTACTGTTCTTGTCAGTTTCCTAAGCAGAATTGAACTAGATATGGCCGTGTGTGTAGGAAGCACAGTTCTTTTGTTCTGAGCAAGCTCACTGTTTTGGCCTTTTAGGAAACACAGTAGAGTAGAAGAGTGCTCTTTTCTCAAAAGCAGAGTGAGTTTCTTGTAAGGCGAGCTAGCGATTGTTTCCCAGTCCTAAATGGAGTTGAATCACATGCAGTTTTTGGTCCTACGAGCTAGAGTTGTTTTCTGGTAAGGAAAGTCACTATTGCGCTCTCATTGCCACACACAGTGCAAAGAGGACTCGCGTCTGTTCCCATCAAGTACATTGTATTGGACTGAAGAGGAGCTACTGTTCTTGTCAGTTTCCTAAGCGGAGTTGAACTAGATATGGCCCCTGTGTGTAGGAAGCAAAGTTTTTTTGTTCTGAGCAAGCTGACTGTTCGGACCCCATAGGAAACAGAGTAGAGTAGAAGAGTGCTCTTTTCTCAAAGCAGAGCGTGTTTCTTGTAAGGCGAACTAGTGCTTGTTTCCCAGTCTGAAATGGAGTTGAATCACATGCAGTTTTTGGTCCTACGAGCAAGAGATGTTAACTGGTAAGAAGAGTCACTATTGCCCTCCCATTGCCATATACAGTGCAAATAGCTCTCGCGTTGTTCCCAGCAAGTACAGTGCATTGGACTGAAGAGGAGCTACTGTTCTTGTCAGTTTCCTAAGCGGAGTTAAACTAGATATGGCCCGTGTGTTTAGGAAGCACAGTTCTTTTGTTCTGAGCAAGCTCACTATTCTGGCCCTATAGGAAACACAGTAGAGTAGAAGAGTGCTCTTTTCTCAAAAGCAGAGTGTGTTTCTTATAAGGCGAGCTAGCATTTGTTTCCCAGTCCTAAATGGAGTTGAATCACATGCAGTTTCTGGTCCTACGAGCAAGAGTTGTTTTCTGGTAAGAAGAGTGACTATTGCGCTCCCATTGTCATACACAGGGCAAATAGCACTGGCATCTGTTCCCAGCATGTACAGTGTATTGGACTGAAGAGGATCTACTGTTCTTGTCAGTTTCCTCAGCAGAATTGAACTAGATATGGCCATGTGTGTAGGAAGCACAGTTCTTTTGTTCTGAGTAAGCTCACTGTTCTGACACTATAGGAAATACCGTAGAGTAGAAGAGTGATCTTTTCTCAAAAGCAGAGTGCGTTTCTTATAAGGGGAGCTAGCATTTGTTTCCCAGTCCTAAATTGAGTTGAATCACATGCAGTTTTTGATCCTACGAGCAAGAGTTGTTTTCTGATAAGGAAAGTCACTATGGCGCTCCCATTGCCACACACAGTGCAAAGAGGACTCGCGTCTGTTCCCATCAAGTACAGTGTATTGGACTGAAGAGCAGCTACTGTTCTTGTCAGTTTCCTAAGCAGAGTTGAACTAGATATGGCCCGTGTGTGTAGGAAGCACAGTTCTTTTCTACTGTAAGCTCACTGATCGAACCCATAGGAAACACAGAAGAGTAGAAGAGTGCCCTTTTCTCAAAAGCAGAGTGTGTTTCTTGTAAGGCGAACTAGTGCTTGTTTCCCAGTCTGAAATGGAGTTGAATCCCATGCAGTTTCTGGTCCTACGAGCAAGAGATGTTAAATGGTAAGAAGAGTCATTATTGTGCTCCCTTTGCCATATACAGTGCAAATAGCTCTTGCGTCTGTTCGCAGCAAGTACAGTGTATTGGACTGAAGAGGAGCTACTGTTCTTGTCAGTTTCCTAAGCAGAGTTGAACTAGATATGGCCCGTGTGTGTAGGAAGCCCAGTTCTTTTGTACTGTAAGCTCACTGATCGAACACATAGGAAACAGAGTAGAGTAGAAGAGTGCTCTTTTCTCAAAAGCAGAGTGTGTTTCTTGTAAGGCGAACTAGCATTAGTTTCCCAGTCCTAAATGGAGTTGAATCACATGCAGTTTTTGGTCCTACGAGCTAGAGTTGTTTTCTGGTAAGGAAAGTCACTATTGCGCTCCCATTGCCACAAACAGTGCAAAGAGGACTCGCGTCTGTTCCCATCAAGTACAGTGAATTGGACTGAAGAGGAGCTACTGTTCTTGTCAGTTTCCTAAGCAGAGTTGAACTAGATATGGCCCCTGTGTGTAGGAAGCACAGTTCTTTTGTTCTGAGCAAGCTGACTGTTCGGACCCCATAGGAAACACAGTAGAGTAGAAGAGTGCTCTTTTCTCAAAAGCAGAGTGTGTTTCTTGTAAGGCGAACTAGTGCTTGTTTCCCAGTCAGAAATGGAGTTGAATCCCATGCACTTTCTGGTCCTACGAGCAAGAGATGTTAACTGGTAAGAAGAGTCACTATTGTGCTCCCATTGCCATATACAGTGCAAATCGCTCTCGCGTCTGTTCCCAGCAAGTACAGTGTATTGGACTGAAGAGGAGCTACTGTTCTTGTCAGTTTCCTAAGCACAGTTAAACTAGATATGGCCCGTGTGTGTAGGAAGCCCAGTTCTTTTGTTCTGAGCAAGCTCACTGTTCGAACCCATAGTAAACACAGTAGATTGGAAGAGTGCTCTTTCCTCAAAAGCAGAGTGTGTTTCTTATAAGGTGAGCTAGCATTTGTTTCCCAGTCCTAAATGGAGTTGAATCCCATGCAGTTTCTGGTCCTACGAGCAAGAGATGTTAACTGGTAAGAAGAGTCACTATTGCGCTTCCATTGCCATATACAGTGCAAATAGCTCTCGCGTTTGTTACCAGCAAGTACAGTGTATTGGACTGAAGAGGAGCTACTGTTCTTGTCAGTTTACTAAGCGGAGTTGAACTAGATATGGCCCGTGTGTGTAGGAAGCACAGTTCTTTTTTTCTGAGCAATCTCACTCTTTTGGCCCTATAGGAAACACAGTAGAGTAGAAGAGTGCTCTTTTCTCAAAAGCAGAGTGTGTTTCTTGTAAGGCAAGCTAGCGTTTTTTCCCAGTCCTAAATTGAGTTGAATCACTTGCAGTTTTTGGTTCTACGAGCTAGAGTTGTTTTCTGGTAAGGAAAGTCACTATTGCGCTCCCATTGCCACACACAGTGCTAAGTGGACTCGCGTCTGTTCCCATCAAGTACAGTGTATTGGACTGAAGAGGAGCTACTGTTCTTGTCAATTTCCTCAGCAGAGTTGAACTAGTTATGGCCCCTGTGTGTAGGAAGCACAGTTCTTTTGTACTGTAAGCTCACTGATCGAACACATAGGAAACAGAGTAGAGTAGAAGAGTGCTCTTTTCTCAAAAGCAGAGTGTGTTTCTTGTAAGGCGAGCTAGCATTTGTTTCCCAGTCCTAAATGGAGTTGAATCACATGCAGTTTCTGGTCCTACGAGCAAGAGTTGTTTTCTGGTAAGAAGAGTCACTATTGCGCTCCCATAGTCATACACAGGGCAAATAGCACTGGTGTCTGTTCCCAGCATGTACAGTGTATTGGACTGAAGAGGATCTACTGTTCTTGTCAGTTTCCTAAGCAGAATTGAACTACATATGGCCGTGTTTGTAGGAAGCACAGTTCTTTTGTTCTGAGCAAGCTCACTGTTTTGGCCCTATAGGAAACACAGTAGAGTAGAAGTGTGCCCTTTTCTCAAAAAGAGAGTGTGTTTCTTGTAAGGCGAGCTAGCATTTGTTTCCCAGTCCTAAATTGAGTTGAATCACATGCAGTTTCTGGTCCTACGAGCAAGAGTTGTTTTCTAATAAAAAGAGTCACCTTTGTGCTCCCATTGTCATACACAGGGCAAATTGCACTGGCGTCTGCTCCCAGCATGTACAGTTTATTGGACTGAAAAGGATCTACTGTTCTTGTCAGTTTCCTAAGCAGAATTGAACTAGATATGGCCATGTGTGTAGGAAGCACAGTTCTTTTGCTCTGAGCAAGCTCACTGTTGTGGCCCTATAGAAAACACAGTAGAGTAGAAGAGTGATCTTTTCTCAAAAGCAGAGTGTGTTTCTTGTAAGGCGAGCTAGCCTTTGTTTCCCAGTCCTAAATGGAGTTGAATCACATGCAGTTTTTGGTACTACGAGCTAGAGTTGTTTTCTGGTAAGGAAAGTCACTATTGTGCTCCCATTGCCACAAACAGTGCAAAGAGGACTCGCGTCTGTTCCCATCAAGTACAGTGTATTGGACTGAAGAGGAGCTACTGTTCTTGTCAGTTTCCTAAGCAGAGTTGAACTAGATATGGCCCCTGTGTGTAGGAAGCACAGTTCTTTTGTTCTGAGCAAACTGAGTGTTCGGACACCATAGGAAACACAGTAGAGTAGAAGAGTGCTCTTTTCTCAAAAGCAGAGTGTGTTTCTCGTAAGGCGAACTAGTGCTTGTTTCCCAATCTGAAATGGAGTTGAATCCCATGCAGTTTCTGGTCCTACGAGCAAGAGATGTTAACTGGTAAGAAGAGTCACTATTGCGCTCCCATTGCCATATACAGTGCAAATAGCTCTCGCGTCTATTCCAAGCAAGTACAGTGTATTGGACTGAAGAGGAGCTATTGTTCTTGTCAGTTTCCTAAGAGGAGTTAAACTAGATATGGCCCGTGGGTGTAGGAAGCACAGTTCTTTTGTTCTGAGCAAGCTCACTGTTCGAACCCATAGTAAACACAGTAGATTTGAACAGTGCTCTTTTCTCAAAAGCAGAGTGTGTTTCTTATAAGGCGAGCTAGCATTTGTTTCCCAGTCCTAAATGGAGTTGAATCACATGCAGTTTCTGGTCCTACGAGCAAGAGTTGTTTTCTGGTAAGAAGAGTGACTATTGCGCTCCCATTGTCATACACAGGGCAAATAGCACTGGCATCTGTTCCCAGCATGTACAGTGTATTGGACTGAAGAGGATCTACTGTTCTTGTCAGTTTCCTCAGCAGAATTGAACTAGATATGGCCATGTGTGTAGGAAGCACAGTTCTTTTGTTCTGAGTAAGCTCACTGTTCTGACACTATAGGAAATACCGTAGAGTAGAAGAGTGATCTTTTCTCAAAAGCAGAGTGCGTTTCTTATAAGGGGAGCTAGCATTTGTTTCCCAGTCCTAAATTGAGTTGAATCACATGCAGTTTTTGATCCTACGAGCAAGAGTTGTTTTCTGATAAGGAAAGTCACTATGGCGCTCCCATTGCCACACACAGTGCAAAGAGGACTCGCGTCTGTTCCCATCAAGTACAGTGTATTGGACTGAAGAGCAGCTACTGTTCTTGTCAGTTTCCTAAGCAGAGTTGAACTAGATATGGCCCGTGTGTGTAGGAAGCACAGTTCTTTTCTACTGTAAGCTCACTGATCGAACCCATAGGAAACACAGAAGAGTAGAAGAGTGCCCTTTTCTCAAAAGCAGAGTGTGTTTCTTGTAAGGCGAACTAGTGCTTGTTTCCCAGTCTGAAATGGAGTTGAATCCCATGCAGTTTCTGGTCCTACGAGCAAGAGATGTTAAATGGTAAGAAGAGTCATTATTGCGCTCCCTTTGCCATATACAGTGCAAATAGCTCTTGCGTCTGTTCGCAGCAAGTACAGTGTATTGGACTGAAGAGGAGCTACTGTTCTTGTCAGTTTCCTAAGCAGAGTTGAACTAGATATGGCCCGTGTGTGTAGGAAGCCCAGTTCTTTTGTACTGTAATCTCACTGATCGAACCCATAGGAAACAGAGTAGAGTAGAAGAGTGCTCTTTTCTCAAAAGCAGAGTGTGTTTCTTGTAAGGCGAACTAGCATTAGTTTCCCAGTCCTAAATGGAGTTGAATCACATGCAGTTTTTGGTCCTACGAGCTAGAGTTGTTTTCTGGTAAGGAAAGTCACTATTGCGCTCCCATTGCCACAAACAGTGCAAAGAGGACTCGCGTCTGTTCCCATCAAGTACAGTGAATTGGACTGAAGAGGAGCTACTGTTCTTGTCAGTTTCCTAAGCAGAGTTGAACTAGATATGGCCCCTGTGTGTAGGAAGCACAGTTCTTTTGTTCTGAGCAAGCTGACTGTTCGGACCCCATAGGAAACACAGTAGAGTAGAAGAGTGCTCTTTTCTCAAAAGCAGAGTGTGTTTCTTGTAAGGCGAACTAGTGCTTGTTTCCCAGTCAGAAATGGAGTTGAATCCCATGCAGTTTCTGGTCCTACGAGCAAGAGATGTTAACTGGTAAGAAGAGTCACTATTGTGCTCCCATTGCCATATACAGTGCAAATCGCTCTCGCGTCTGTTCCCAGCAAGTACAGTGTATTGGACTGAAGAGGAGCTACTGTTCTTGTCAGTTTCCTAAGCACAGTTAAACTAGGTATGGCCCGTGTGTGTAGGAAGCCCAGTTCTTTTGTTCTGAGCAAGCTCACTGTTCGAACCCATAGTAAACACAGTAGATTGGAAGAGTGCTCTTTCCTCAAAAGCCGAGTGTGTTTCTTATAAGGTGAGCTAGCATTTGTTTCCCAGTCCTAAATGGAGTTGAATCCCATGCAGTTTCTGGTCCTACGAGCAAGAGATGTTAACTGGTAAGAAGAGTCACTATTGCCCTCCCATTGCCATATACAGTGCAAATAGCTCTCGCGATGTTCCCAGCAAGTACAGTGTATTGGACTGAAGAGGAGCTACTGTTCTTGTCAGTTTTCTAAGAGGAGTTAAACTAGATATGGCCCGTGTGTAGGAAGCACAGTTCTTTTGTTCTGAGCAAGCTCACTATTCTGGCCCTATAGGAAACACAGTAGAGTAGAAGAGTGCTCTTTTCTCAAAAGCAGAGTGTGTTTCTTGTAAGGCGAGCTAGCATTTGTTGCCCAGTCCTAAATGGAGTTGAATCACATGCAGTTTCTGGTCCTACGAGCAAGAGTTGTTTTCTGGTAAGAAGAGTCACTATTGCACTCCCATTGTCATACACAGGGCAAATAGCACTGGCGTCTGTTCCCAGCATGTACAGTGTATTGGACTGAAGAGGAGCTACTGTTCTTGTCAGTTTCCTAAGCAGAATTGAACTAGATATGGCCCCTGTGTGTAGGAAGCACAGTTCTTTTGTTCTGAGCAAGCTCACTGTTCTGGCCCTATAGGAAACACAGTAGAGCAGAAGAGTGCTCTTTTCTCAAAAGCAGAGTGTGTTTCTTGTAAGGCGAGCTAGCGTTTGTTTCCCAGTCCTAAATTGAGTTGAATCACATGCAGTTTTTGGTCCTACGAGCTAGAGTTGTTTTCTGGTAAGGAAAGTCACTATTGCGCTCCCATTGCCACACACAGTGCAAAGAGGACTCGCGTCTGTTCCCATCAAGTACAGTGTATTGGACTGAAGAGGAGCTACTGTTCTTGTCAGTTTCCTAAGCATAGTTGAACGAGATATGGCCCGTGTGTGTAGGGGGCCCAGTTCTTTGTACTGTAAGCTCACTGATCGAACCCATAGGAAACAGAGTAGAGTAGAAGAGTGCTCTTTTCTCAAAAGTAGAGTGTGTTTCTTGTAAGGCAAGCTAGCATTTGTTTCCCAGTCTTAAATGTTGTTGAATCACATGCAGTTTCTGGTTCTATGAGCAAGAGTTTTTTTCTGGTAAGAAGAGTCACTATTGCGCTCCCATTGTCATACACAGGGCAAATAGCACTGGCGTCTGTTCCCAGCATGTACAGTGTATTGGACTGAAGAGGATCTACTGTTCTTGTCAGTTTCCTAAGCAGAATTGAACTAGATATGGCCGTGTGTGTAGGAAGCACAGTTCTTTTGTTCTGAGCAAGCTCACTGTTTTGGCCTTTTAGGAAACACAGTAGAGTAGAAGAGTGCTCTTTTCTCAAAAGCAGAGTGAGTTTCTTGTAAGGCGAGCTAGCGATTGTTTCCCAGTCCTAAATGGAGTTGAATCACATGCAGTTTTTGGTCCTACGAGCTAGAGTTGTTTTCTGGTAAGGAAAGTCACTATTGTGCTCTCATTGCCACACACAGTGCAAAGAGGACTCGCGTCTGTTCCCATCAAGTACATTGTATTGGACTGAAGAGGAGCTACTGTTCTTGTCAGTTTCCTAAGCGGAGTTGAACTAGATATGGCCCCTGTGTGTAGGAAGCAAAGTTTTTTTGTTCTGAGCAAGCTGACTGTTCGGACCCCATAGGAAACAGAGTAGAGTAGAAGAGTGCTCTTTTCTCAAAGCAGAGCGTGTTTCTTGTAAGGCGAACTAGTGCTTGTTTCCCAGTCTGAAATGGAGTTGAATCACATGCAGTTTTTGGTCCTACGAGCAAGAGATGTTAACGGGTAAGAAGAGTCACTATTGCCCTCCCATTGCCATATACAGTGCAAATAGCTCTCGCGTTGTTCCCAGCAAGTACAGTGCATTGGACTGAAGAGGAGCTACTGTTCTTGTCAGTTTCCTAAGCGGAGTTAAACTAGATATGGCCCGTGTGTTTAGGAAGCACAGTTCTTTTGTTCTGAGCAAGCTCACTATTCTGGCCCTATGAAAAACACAGTAGAGTAGAAGAGTGCTCTTTTCTGAGAAGCAGAATGTGTTTCTTGTAAGGCGAGCTAGCATTTGTTTCCCAGTCCTAAATGGAGTTGAATCAGATGCAGTTTCAGATCCTACGAGCAAGAGTTGTTTTCTGGTAAGAAGAGTCACTATTGCACTCCCATTGTCATACACAGGGCAAATAGCACTGGCGTCTGTTCCCAGCATGTACAGTGTATTGGACTGAAGAGGAGCTACTGTTCTTGTCAGTTTCCTAAGCAGAATTGAACTAGATATGGCCGTGTGTGTAGGAAGCACAGTTCTTTTGTTATGAGCAAGCTCACTCTTTTGGCCCTATAAGAAACACAGTAGAGTAGAAGAGTGCTCTTTTCTCAAAAGCAGAGTGTGTTTCTTGTAAGGAGAGCTAGCGTTTGTTTCCCATCCTAAATTGAGTTGAATCACATGCAGTTTTTGGTCCTACGAGCTAGAGTTGTTTTCTGGTAAGGAAAGTCACTATTGCGCTCCCATTGCCACACACAGTGCAAAGAGGACTCGCGTCTGTTCCCAGCAAGTACAGTGTATTGGACTGAAGAGGAGCTACTGTTCTTGTCAGTTTCCTAAGCAGAGTTGAACTAGATATGGCCCCTGTGTGTAGGAAGCACAGTTCTTTTGTTCTGAGCAAGCTGACTGTTCGGACCCCATAGGAAACACAGTAGAGTAGAAGAGTGCTCTTTTCTCAAAAGCAGAGTGTGTTTCTTGTAAGGCGAACTAGTGCTTGTTTCCCAGTCTGAAATGGAGTTGAATCCCATGCAGTTTCTGGTCCTACGAGCAAGAGTTGTTTTCTAATAAAAAGAGTCACTATTGTGCTCCCATTGTCATACACAGGGCAAATTGCACTGGCGTCTGCTCCCAGCATGTACAGTTTATTGGACTTAAAAGGATCTACTGTTCTTGTCAGTTTCTTAAGCAGAATTGAACTAGATATGGCCATGTGTGTAGGAAGCACAGTTCTTTTGTTCTGAGCAAGCTCACTGTTGTAGCCCTATAGAAAACACAGTAGAGTAGAAGAGTGATCTTTTCTCAAAAGCAGAGTGTGTTTCTTGTAAGGCGAGCTAGCCTTTGTTTCCCAGTCCTAAATGGAGTTGAATCACATGCAGTTTTTGGTCCTACGAGCTAGAGTTGTTTTCTGGTAAGGAAAGTCACTATTGTGCTCCATTACCACAAACAGTGCAAAGAGGACTCGCGTCTGTTCCCATCAAGTACAGTGTATTGGACTGAAGAGGAGCTACTGTTCTTGTCAGTTTCCTAAGCAGAGTTGAACTAGATATGGCCCCTGTGTGTAGGAAGCACAGTTCTTTTGTTCTGAGCAAACTGAGTGTTCGGACACCATAGGAAACACAGTAGAGTAGAAGAGTGCTCTTTTCTCAAAAGCAGAGTGTGTTTCTCATAAGGCGAACTAGTGCTTGTTTCCCAATCTGAAATGGAGTTGAATCCCATGCAGTTTCTGGTCCTACGAGCAAGAGATGTTAACTGGTAAGAAGAGTCACTATTGCGCTCCCATTGCCATATAGAGTGCAAATAGCTCTCGCGTCTATTCCAAGCAAGTACAGTGTATTGGACTGAAGAGGAGCTATTGTTCTTGTCAGTTTCCTAAGAGGAGTTAAACTAGATATGGCCCGTGGGTGTAGGAAGCACAGTTCTTTTGTTCTGAGCAAGCTCACTGTTCGAACCCATAGTAAACACAGTAGATTTGAACAGTGCTCTTTTCTCAAAAGCAGAGTGTGTTTCTTATAAGGCGAGCTAGCATTTGTTTCCCAGTCCTAAATGGAGTTGAATCACATGCAGTTTCTGGTCCTACAAGCAAGAGTTGTTTTCTGGTAAGAAGAGTGACTATTGCGCTCCCATTGTCATACACAGGGCAAATAGCACTGGCATCTGTTCCCAGCATGTACAGTGTATTGGACTGAAGAGGATCTACTGTTCTTGTCAGTTTCCTCAGCAGAATTGAACTAGATATGGCCATGTGTGTAGGAAGCACAGTTCTTTTGTTCTGAGTAAGCTCACTGTTCTGACCCTATAGGAAATACCGTAGAGTAGAAGAGTGATCTTTTCTCAAAAGCAGAGTGCGTTTCTTATAAGGGGAGCTAGCATTTGTTTCCCAGTCCTAAATTGAGTTGAATCACATGCAGTTTTTGATCCTACGAGCAAGAGTTGTTTTCTGATAAGGAAAGTCACTATGGCGCTCCCATTGCCACACACAGTGCAAAGAGGACTCGCGTCTGTTCCCATCAAGTACAGTGTATTGGACTGAAGAGCAGCTACTGTTCTTGTCAGTTTCCTAAGCAGAGTTGAACTAGATATGGCCCGTGTGTGTAGGAAGCACAGTTCTTTTCTACTGTAAGCTCACTGATCGAACCCATAGGAAACACAGAAGAGTAGAAGAGTGCCCTTTTCTCAAAAGCAGAGTGTGTTTCTTGTAAGGCGAACTAGTGCTTGTTTCCCAGTCTGAAATGGAGTTGAATCCCATGCAGTTTCTGGTCCTACGAGCAAGAGATGTTAAATGGTAAGAAGAGTCATTATTGCGCTCCCTTTGCCATATACAGTGCAAATAGCTCTTGCGTCTGTTCGCAGCAAGTACAGTGTATTGGACTGAAGAGGAGCTACTGTTCTTGTCAGTTTCCTAAGCAGAGTTGAACTAGATATGGCCCGTGTGTGTAGGAAGCCCAGTTCTTTTGTACTGTAATCTCACTGATCGAACCCATAGGAAACAGAGTAGAGTAGAAAAGTGCTCTTTTCTCAAAAGCAGAGTGTGTTTCTTGTAAGGCGAACTAGCATTAGTTTCCCAGTCCTAAATGGAGTTGAATCACATGCAGTTTTTGGTCCTACGAGCTAGAGTTGTTTTCTGGTAAGGAAAGTCACTATTGCGCTCCCATTGCCACAAACAGTGCAAAGAGGACTCGCGTCTGTTCCCATCAAGTACAGTGAATTGGACTGAAGAGGAGCTACTGTTCTTGTCAGTTTCCTAAGCAGAGTTGAACTAGATATGGCCCCTGTGTGTAGGAAGCACAGTTCTTTTGTTCTGAGCAAGCTGATTGTTCGGACCCCATAGGAAACACAGTAGAGTAGAAGAGTGCTCTTTTCTCAAAAGCAGAGTGTGTTTCTTGTAAGGCGAACTAGTGCTTGTTTCCCAGTCAGAAATGGAGTTGAATCCCATGCAGTTTCTGGTCCTACGAGCAAGAGATGTTAACTGGTAAGAAGAGTCACTATTGTGCTCCCATTGCCATATACAGTGCAAATCGCTCTCGCGTCTGTTCCCAGCAAGTACAGTGTATTGGACTGAAGAGGAGCTACTGTTCTTGTCAGTTTCCTAAGCACAGTTAAACTAGATATGGCCCGTGTGTGTAGGAAGCCCAGTTCTTTTGTTCTGAGCAAGCTCACTGTTCGAACCCTTAGTTAACACAGTAGATTGGAAGAGTGCTCTTTCCTCAAAAGCCGAGTGTGTTTCTTATAAGGTGAGCTAGCATTTGTTTCCCAGTCCTAAATGGAGTTGAATCCCATGCAGTTTCTGGTCCTACGAGCAAGAGATGTTACCTGGTAAGAAGAGTCACTATTGCCCTCCCATTGCCATATACAGTGCAAATAGCTCTCGCGTTGTTCCCAGCAAGTACAGTGTATTGGACTGAAGAGGAGCTACTGTTCTTGTCAGTTTTCTAAGAGGAGTTAAACTAGATATGGCCCGTGTGTAGGAAGCACAGTTCTTTTGTTCTGAGCAAGCTCACTATTCTGGCCCTATAAACACAGTAGAGTAGAAGAGTGCTCTTTTCTGAGAAGCAGAGTGTGTTTCTTGTAAGGCGAGCTAGCATTTGTTGCCCAGTCCTAAATGGAGTTGAATCACATGCAGTTTCTGGTCCTACGAGCAAGAGTTGTTTTCTGGTAAGAAGAGTCACTATTGCACTCCCATTGTCATACACAGGGCAAATAGCACTGGCGTCTGTTCCCAGCATGTACAGTGTATTGGACTGAAGAGGAGCTACTGTTCTTGTCAGTTTCCTAAGCAGAATTGAACTAGATATGGCCCCTGTGTGTAGGAAGCACAGTTCTTTTGTTCTGAGCAAGCTCACTCTTTTGGCCCTATAAGAAACACAGTAGAGTAGAAGAGTGCTCTTTTCTCAAAAGCAGAGTGTGTTTCTTGTAAGGCGAGCTAGCGTTTGTTTCCCAGTCCTAAATTGAGTTGAATCACATGCAGTTTTTGGTCCTACGAGCTAGAGTTGTTTTCTGGTAAGGAAAGTCACTATTGCGCTCCCATTGCCACACACAGTGCAAAGAGGACTCGCGTCTGTTCCCATCAAGTAGAGTGTATTGGACTGAAGAGGAGCTACTGTTCTTGTCAGTTTCCTAAGCATAGTTGAACGAGATATGGCCCGTGTGTGTAGGGGGCCCAGTTCTTTTGTACTGTAAGCTCACTGATCGAACCCATAGGAAACAGAGTAGAGTAGAAGAGTGCTCTTTTCTCAAAAGTAGAGTGTGTTTCTTGTAAGGCAAGCTAGCATTTGTTTCCCAGTCTTAAATGTTGTTGAATCACATGCAGTTTCTGGTTCTATGAGCAAGAGTTTTTTTCTGGTAAGAAGAGTCACTATTGCGCTCCCATTGTCATACACAGGGCAAATAGCACTGGCGTCTGTTCCCAGCATGTACAGTGTATTGGACTGAAGAGGAGCTACTGTTCTTGTCAGTTTCCTAAGCAGAATTGAACTAGATATGGCCGTGTGTGTAGGAAGCACAGTTCTTTTGTTCTGAGCAAGCTCACTGTTTTGGCATTTTAGGAAACACAGTAGAGTAGAAGAGTGCTCTTTTCTCAAAAGCAGAGTGAGTTTCTTGTAAGGCGAGCTAGCGATTGTTTCCCAGTCCTAAATGGAGTTGAATCACATGCAGTTTTTGGTCCTACGAGCTAGAGTTGTTTTCAGGTAAGGAAAGTCACTATTGCGCTCTCATTGCCACACACAGTGCAAAGAGGACTCGCGTCTGTTCCCATCAAGTACATTGTATTGGACTGAAGAGGAGCTACTGTTCTTGTCAGTTTCCTAAGCGGAGTTGAACGAGATATGGCCCCTGTGTGTAGGAAGCAAAGTTTTTTTGTTCTGAGCAAGCTGACTGTTCGGACCCCATAGGAAACAGAGTAGAGTAGAAGAGTGCTCTTTTCTCAAAGCAGAGCGTGTTTCTTGTAAGGCGAACTAGTGCTTGTTTCCCAGTCTGAAATGGAGTTGAATCACATGCAGTTTTTGGTCCTACGAGCAAGAGATGTTAACTGGTAAGAAGAGTCACTATTGCCCTCCCATTGCCATATACAGTGCAAATAGCTCTCGCGTTGTAACCAGCAAGTACAGTGCATTGGACTGAAGAGGAGCTACTGTTCTTGTCAGTTTCCTAAGCGGAGTTAAACTAGATATGGCCCGTGTGTTTAGGAAGCACAGTTCTTTTGTTCTGAGCAAGCTCACTATTCTGGCCCTATGAAAAACACAGTAGAGTAGAAGAGTGCTCTTTTCTGAGAAGCAGAATGTGTTTCTTGTAAGGCGAGCTAGCATTTGTTTCCCAGTCCTAAATGGAGTTGAATCAGATGCAGTTTCAGATCCTACGAGCAAGAGTTGTTTTCTGGTAAGAAGAGTCACTATTGCACTCCCATTGTCATACACAGGGCAAATAGCACTGGCGTCTGTTCCCAGCATGTACAGTGTATTGGACTGAAGAGGAGCTACTGTTCTTGTCAGTTTCCTAAGCAGAATTGAACTAGATATGGCCGTCTGTGTAGGAAGCACAGTTCTTTTGTTATGAGCAAGCTCACTCTTTTGGCCCTATAAGAAACACAGTAGAGTAGAAGAGTGCTCTTTTCTCAAAAGCAGAGTGTGTTTCTTGTAAGGAGAGCTAGCGTTTGTTTCCCAGTCCTAAATTGAGTTGAATCACATGCAGTTTTTGGTCCTACGAGCTAGAGTTGTTTTCTGGTAAGGAAAGTCACTATTGTGCTCCCATTGCCACAAACAGTGCAAAGAGGTCTCGCGTCTGTTCCCATCCAGTACAGTGTATTGGACTGAAGAGGAGCTACTGTTCTTGTCAGTTTCCTAAGCAGAGTTGAACTAGATATGGCCCCTGTGTGTAGGAAGCACAGTTCTTTTGTTCTGAGCAAACTGAGTGTTCGGACACCATAGGAAACACAGTAGAGTAGAAGAGTGCTCTTTTCTCAAAAGCAGAGTGTGTTTCTTGTAAGGCGAACTAGTGCTTGTTTCCCAGTCTGAAATGGAGTTGAATCACATGCAGTTTCTGGTCCTACGAGCAAGAGTTGTTTTCTAATAAAAAGAGTCACTATTGTGCTCCCATTGTCATACACAGGGCAAATTGCACTGGCGTCTGCTCCCAGCATGTACAGTTTATTGGACTGAAAAGGATCTACTGTTCTTGTCAGTTTCGTAAGCAGAATTGAACTAGATATGGCCATGTGTGTAGGAAGCACAGTTCTTTTGTTCTGAGCAAGCTCACTGTTCTGGCCCTATAGAAAACACAGTAGAGTAGAAGAGTGATCTTTTCTCAAAAGCAGAGTGTGTTTCTTGTAAGGCGAGCTAGCCTTTGTTTCCCAGTCCTAAATGGAGTTGAATCACATGCAGTTTTTGGTCCTACGAGCTAGAGTTGTTTTCTGGTAAGGAAAGTCACTATTGTGCTCCCATTGCCACAAACAGTGCAAAGAGGACTCGCGTCTGTTCCCATCAAGTACAGTGTATTGGACTGAAGAGGAGCTACTGTTCTTGTCAGTTTCCTAAGCAGAGTTGAACTAGATATGGCCCCTGTGTGTAGGAAGCACAGTTCTTTTGTTCTGAGCAAACTGAGTGTTCGGACACCATAGGAAACACAGTAGAGTAGAAGAGTGCTCTTTTCTCAAAAGCAGAGTGTGTTTCTCGTAAGGCGAACTAGTGCTTGTTTCCCAATCTGAAATGGAGTTGAATCCCATGCAGTTTCTGGTCCTACGAGCAAGAGATGTTAACTGGTAAGAAGAGTCACTATTGCGCTCCCATTGCCATATACAGTGCAAATAGCACTGGCGTCTATTCCGAGCAAGTACAGAGTTTTGGACTGAAGAGGAGCTATTGTTCTTGTGAGTTTCCTAAGAGGAGTTAAACTAGATATGGCCCGTGGGTGTAGGAAGCACAGTTCTTTTGTTCTGAGCAAGCTCACTGTTCGAACCCATAGTAAACACAGTAGATTTGAACAGTGCTCTTTTCTCAAAAGCAGAGTGTGTTTCTTATAAGGCGAGCTAGCATTTGTTTCCCAGTCCTAAATGGAGTTGAATCACATGCAGTTTCTGGTTCTACGGGCAAGAGTTGTTTTCTGGTAAGAAGAGTGACTATTGCGCTCCCATTGTCATACACAGGGCAAATAGCACTGGCATCTGTTCCCAGCATGTACAGTGTATTGGACTGAAGAGGATCTACTGTTCTTGTTAGTTTCCTCAGCAGAATTGAACTAGATATGGCCATGTGTGTAGGAAGCACAGTTCTTTTGTTCTGAGTAAGCTCACTGTACTGACCCTATAGGAAATACCGTAGAGTAGAAGAGTGATCTTTTCTCAAAAGCAGAGTGCGTTTCTTGTAAGGGGAGCTAGCATTTGTTTCCCAGTCCTAAATTGAGTTGAATCACATGCAGTTTTTGATCCTACGAGCAAGAGTTGTTTTCTGGTAAGGAAAGTCACTATGGCGCTCCCATTGCCACACACAGTGCAAAGAGGACTCGCGTCTGTTCCCATCAAGTACAGTGTATTGGACTGAAGAGGAGCTACTGTTCTTGTCAGTTTCCTAAGCAGAGTTGAACTAGATATGGTCCGTGTGTGTAGGAAGCACAGTTCTTTTCTACTGTAAGCTCACTGATCGAACCCATAGGAAACACAGAAGAGTAGAAGAGTGCCCTTTTCTCAAAAGCAGAGTGTGTTTCTTGTAAGGCGAACTAGTGCTTGTTTCCCAGTCTGAAATGGAGTTGAATCCCATGCAGTTTCTGGTCCTACGAGCAAGAGATGTTAAGTGGTAAGAAGAGTCACTATTGCGCTCCCTTTGCCATATACAGTGCAAATAGCTCTTGCGTCTGTTCGCAGCAAGTACAGTGTATTGGACTGAAGAGGAGCTACTGTTCTTGTCAGTTTCCTAAGCAGAGTTGAACTAGATATGGCCCGTGTGTGTAGGAAGCCCAGTTCTTTTGTACTGTAAGCTCACTGATCGAACACATAGGAAACAGAGTAGAGTAGAAGAGTGCTCTTTTCTCAAAAGCAGAGTGTGTTTCTTGTAAGGCGAACTAGCATTAGTTTCCCAGTCCTAAATGGAGTTGAATCACATGCAGTTTTTGGTCCTACGAGCTAGAGTTGTTTTCTGGTAAGGAAAGTCACTATTGCGCTCCCATTGCCACAAACAGTGCAAAGAGGACTCGCGTCTGTTCCCATCAAGTACAGTGAATTGGACTGAAGAGGAGCTACTGTTCTTGTCAGTTTCCTAAGCAGAGTTGAACTAGATATGGCCCCTGTGTGTAGGAAGCACAGTTCTTTTGTTCTGAGCAAGCTGACTGTTCAGACCCCATAGGAAACACAGTAGAGTAGAAGAGTGCTCTTTTCCCAAAAGCAGAGTGTGTTTCTTGTAAGGCGAACTAGTGCTTGTTTCCCAGTCAGAAATGGAGTTGAATCCCATGCAGTTTCTGGTCCTACGAGCAAGAGATGTTAACTGGTAAGAAGAGTCACTATTGTGCTCCCATTGCCATATACAGTGCAAATCGCTCTCGCGTCTGTTCCCAGCAAGTACAGTGTATTTGACTGAAGAGGAGCTACTGTTCTTGTCAGTTTCCTAAGCGCAGTTAAACTAGATATGGCCCGTGTGTGTAGGAAGCCCAGTTCTTTTGTTCTGAGCAAGCTCACTGTTCGAACCCATAGTAAACACAGTAGATTGGAAGAGTGCTCTTTCCTCAAAAGCAGAGTGTGTTTCTTATAAGGTGAGCTAGCATTTGTTTCCCAGTCCTAAATGGAGGTGAATCCCATGCAGTTTCTGGTCCTACGAGCAAGAGATGTTAACTGGTAAGAAGAGTCACTATTGCCCTCCCATTGCCATATACAGTGCAAATAGCTCTCGCGTTGTTCCCAGCAAGTACAGTGTATTGGACTGAAGAGGAGCTACTGTTCTTCTCAGTTTCCTAAGAGGAGTTAAACTAGATATGGCCCGTGTGTAGGAAGCACAGTTCTTTTGTTCTGAGCAAGCTCACTATTCTGGCCCTATAGGAAACACAGTAGAGTAGAAGAGTGCTCTTTTCTGAGAAGCAGAGTGTGTTTCTTGTAAGGCGAGCTAGCATTTGTTGCCCAGTCCTAAATGGAGTTGAATCACATGCAGTTTCTGGTCCTACGAGCAAGAGTTGTTTTCTGGTAAGAAGAGTCACTATTGCACTCCCATTGTCATACACAGGGCAAATAGCACTGGCGTCTGTTCCCAGCATGTACAGTGTATTGGACTGAAGAGGAGCTACTGTTCTTGTCAGTTTCCTAAGCAGAATTGAACTAGATATGGCCGTGTGTGTAGGAAGCACAGTTCTTTTGTTCTGAGCAAGCTCACTCTTTTGGCCCTATAAGAAACACAGTAGAGTAGAAGAGTGCTCTTTTCTCAAAAGCAGAGTGTGTTTCTTGTAAGGCGAGCTGGCGTTTGTTTCCCAGTCCTAAATTGAGTTGAATCAAATGCAGTTTTTGGTCCTACGAGCTAGAGTTGTTTTCTGGTAAGGAAAGTCACTATTGCGCTCCCATTGCCACACACAGTGCAAAGAGGACTCGCGTCTGTTCACATCAAGTACAGTGTATTGGACTGAAGAGGAGCTACTGTTCTTGTCAGTTTCCTAAGCAGAGTTGAACGAGATATGGCCCGTGTGTGTAGGAAGCCCAGTTCTTTTGTACTGTAAGCTCACTGATCGAACCCATAGGAAACAGAGTAGAGTAGAAGAGTGCTCTTTTCTCAAAAGTAGAGTGTGTTTCTTGTAAGGCAAGCTAGCATTTGTTTCCCAGTCTTAAATGGAGTTGAATCACATGCAGTTTCTGGTTCTATGAGCAAGAGTTTTTTTCTGGTAAGAAGAGTCACTATTGCGCTCCCATTGTCATACACAGGGCAAATAGCACTGGCATCTGTTCCCAGCATGTACAGTGTATTGGACTGAAGAGGATCTACTGTTCTTGTCAGTTTCCTAAGCAGAATTGAACTAGATATGGCCGTGTGTGTAGGAAGCACAGTTCTTTTGTTCTGAGCAAGCTCACTGTTTTGGCCTTTTAGGAAACACAGTAGAGTAGAAGAGTGCTCTTTTCTCAAAAGCAGAGTGAGTTTCTTGTAAGGCGAGCTAGCGATTGTTTCCCAGTCCTAAATGGAGTTGAATCACATGCAGTTTTTGGTCCTACGAGCTAGAGTTGTTTTCTGGTAAGGAAAGTCACTATTGCACTCTCATTGCCACACACAGTGCAAAGAGGACTCGCGTCTGTTCCCATCAAGTACATTGTATTGGACTGAAGAGGAGCTACTGTTCTTGTCAGTTTCCTAAGCGGAGTTGAACGAGATATGGCCCCTGTGTGTAGGAAGCAAAGTTTTTTTGTTCTGAGCAAGCTGACTGTTCGGACCCCATAGGAAACAGAGTAGAGTAGAAGAGTGCTCTTTTCTCAAAGCAGAGCGTGTTTCTTGTAAGGCGAACTAGTGCTTGTTTCCCAGTCTGAAATGGAGTTGAATCACATGCAGTTTTTGGTCCTACGAGCAAGAGATGTTAACTGGTAAGAAGAGTCACTATTGCCCTCCCATTGCCATATACAGTGCAAATAGCTCTCGCGTTGTAACCAGCAAGTACAGTGCATTGGACTGAAGAGGAGCTACTGTTCTTGTCAGTTTCCTAAGCGGAGTTAAACTAGATATGGCCCGTGTGTTTAGGAAGCACAGTTCTTTTGTTCTGAGCAAGCTCACTATTCTGGCCCTATAAAAAACACAGTAGAGTAGAAGAGTGCTCTTTTCTGAGAAGCAGAATGTGTTTCTTGTAAGGCGAGCTAGCATTTGTTTCCCAGTCCTAAATGGAGTTGAATCAGATGCAGTTTCAGATCCTACGAGCAAGAGTTGTTTTCTGGTAAGAAGAGTCACTTTTGCACTCCCATTGTCATACACAGGGCAAATAGCACTGGCGTCTGTTCCCAGCATGTACAGTGTATTGGACTGAAGAGGAGCTACTGTTCTTGTCAGTTTCCTAAGCAGAATTGAACTAGATATGGCCGTGTGTGTAGGAAGCACAGTTCTTTTGTTATGAGCAAGCTCACTCTTTTGGCCCTATAGGAAACACAGTAGAGTAGAAGAGTGCTCTTTTCTCAAAAGCAGAGTGTGTTTCTTATAAGGCGAGCTAGCATTTGTTTCCCAGTCCTAAATGGAGTTGAATCACATGCAGTTTCTGGTCCTACGAGCAAGAGTTGTTTTCTGGTAAGAAGAGTGACTATTGCGCTCCCATTGTCATACACAGGGCAAATAGCACTGGCATCTGTTCCCAGCATGTACAGTGTATTGGACTGAAGAGGATCTACTGTTCTTGTCAGTTTCCTCAGCAGAATTGAACTAGATATGGCCATGTGTGTAGGAAGCACAGTTCTTTTGTTCTGAGTAAGCTCACTGTTCTGACCCTATAGGAAATACCGTAGAGTAGAAGAGTGATCTTTTCTCAAAAGCAGAGTGCGTTTCTTATAAGGGGAGCTAGCATTTGTTTCCCAGTCCTAAATTGAGTTGAATCACATGTAGTTTTTGATCCTACGAGCAAGAGTTGTTTTCTGATAAGGAAAGTCACTATGGCGCTCCCATTGCCACACACAGTGCAAAGAGGACTCGCGTCTGTTCCCATCAAGTACAGTGTATTGGACTGAAGAGCAGCTACTGTTCTTGTAAGTTTCCTAAGCAGAGTTGAACTAGATATGGCCCGTGTGTGTAGGAAGCACAGTTCTTTTCTACTGTAAGCTCACTGATCGAACCCATAGGAAACACAGAAGAGTAGAAGAGTGCCCTTTTCTCAAAAGCAGAGTGTGTTTCTTGTAAGGCGAACTAGTGCTTGTTTCCCAGTCTGAAATGGAGTTGAATCCCATGCAGTTTCTGGTCCTACGAGCAAGAGATGTTAAATGGTAAGAAGAGTCATTATTGCGCTCCCTTTGCCATATACAGTGCAAATAGCTCTTGCGTCTGTTCGCAGCAAGTACAGTGTATTGGACTGAAGAGGAGCTACTGTTCTTGTCAGTTTCCTAAGCAGAGTTGAACTAGATATGGCCCGTGTGTGTAGGAAGCCCAGTTCTTTTGTACTGTAAGCTCACTGATCGAACACATAGGAAACAGAGTAGAGTAGAAGAGTGCTCTTTTCTCAAAAGCAGAGTGTGTTTCTTGTAAGGCGAACTAGCATTAGTTTCCCAGTCCTAAATGGAGTTGAATCACATGCAGTTTTTGGTCCTACGAGCTAGAGTTGTTTTCTGGTAAGGAAAGTCACTATTGTGCTCCCATTGCCACAGACAGTGCAAAGAGGACTCGCGTCTGTTCCCATCAAGTACAGTGAATTGGACTGAAGAGGAGCTACTGTTCTTGTCAGTTTCCTAAGCAGAGTTGAACTAGATATGGCCCCTGTGTGTAGGAAGCACAGTTCTTTTGTTCTGAGCAAGCTGACTGTTCGGACCCCATAGGAAACACAGTAGAGTAGAAGAGTGCTCTTTTCTCAAAAGCAGAGTGTGTTTCTTGTAAGGCGAACTAGTGCTTGTTTCCCAGTCAGAAATGGAGTTGAATCCCATGCAGTTTCTGGTCCTACGAGCAAGAGATGTTAACTGGTAAGAAGAGTCACTATTGTGCTCCCATTGCCATATACAGTGCAAATCGCTCTCGCGTCTGTTCCCAGCAAGTACAGTGTATTGGACTGAAGAGGAGCTACTGTTCTTGTCAGTTTCCTAAGCACAGTTAAACTAGATATGGCCCGTGTGTGTAGGAAGCCCAGTTCTTTTGTTCTGAGCAAGCTCACTGTTCGAACCCATAGTAAACACAGTAGATTGGAAGAGTGCTCTTTCCTCAAAAGCAGAGTGTGTTTCTTATAAGGTGAGCTAGCATTTGTTTCCCAGTCCTAAATGGAGTTGAATCCCATGCAGTTTCTGGTCCTACGAGCAAGAGATGTTAACTGGTAAGAAGAGTCACTATTGCCCTCCCATTGCCATATACAGTGCAAATAGCTCTCGCGTTGTTCCCAGCAAGTACAGTGTATTGGACTGAAGAGGAGCTACTGTTCTTGTCAGTTTCCTAAGAGGAGTTAAACTAGATATGGCCCGTGTGTAGGAAGCACAGTTCTTTTGTTCTGAGCAAGCTCACTATTCTGGCCCTATAGGAAACACAGTAGAGTAGAAGAGTGCTCTTTTCTGAGAAGCAGAGTGTGTTTCTTGTAAGGCGAGCTAGCATTTGTTGCCCAGTCCTAAATGGAGTTGAATCACATGCAGTTTCTGGTCCTACGAGCAAGAGTTGTTTTCTGGTAAGAAGAGTCACTATTGCACTCCCATTGTCATACACAGGGCAAATAGCACTGGCGTCTGTTCCCAGCATGTACAGTGTATTGGACTGAAGAGGAGCTACTGTTCTTGTCAGTTTCCTAAGCAGAATTGAACTAGATATGGCCCCTGTGTGTAGGAAGCACAGTTCTTTTGTTCTGAGCAAGCTCACTCTTTTGGCCCTATAAGAAACACAGTAGAGTAGAAGAGTGCTCTTTTCTCAAAAGCAGAGTGTGTTTCTTGTAAGGCGAGCTAGCGTTTGTTTCCCAGTCCTAAATTGAGTTGAATCACATGCAGTTTTTGGTCCTACGAGCTAGAGTTGTTTTCTGGTAAGGAAAGTCACTATTGCGCTCCCATTGCCACACACAGTGCAAAGAGGACTCGCGTCTGTTCCCATCAAGTACAGTGTATTGGACTGAAGAGGAGCTACTGTTCTTGTCAGTTTCCTAAGCAGAGTTGAACGAGATATGGCCCGTGTGTGTAGGGGGCCCAGTTCTTTTGTACTGTAAGCTCACTGATCGAACCCATAGGAAACAGAGTAGAGTAGAAGAGTGCTCTTTTCTCAAAAGTAGAGTGTGTTTCTTGTAAGGCAAGCTAGCATTTGTTTCCCAGTCTTAAATGTTGTTGAATCACATGCAATTTCTGGTTCTATGAGCAAGAGTTTTTTTCTGGTAAGAAGAGTCACTATTGCGCTCCCATTGTCATACACAGGGCAAATAGCACTGGCGTCTGTTCCCAGCATGTACAGTGTATTGGACTGAAGAGGATCTACTGTTCTTGTCAGTTTCCTAAGCAGAATTGAACTAGATATGGCCGTGTGTGTAGGAAGCACAGTTCTTTTGTTCTGAGCAAGCTCACTGTTTTGGCCTTTTAGGAAACACAGTAGAGTAGAAGAGTGCTCTTTTCTCAAAAGCAGAGTGAGTTTCTTGTAAGGCGAGCTAGCGATTGTTTCCCAGTCCTAAATGGAGTTGAATCACATGCAGTTTTTGGTCCTACGAGCTAGAGTTGTTTTCTGGTAAGGAAAGTCACTATTGCGCTCTCATTGCCACACACAGTGCAAAGAGGACTCGCGTCTGTTCCCATCAAGTACATTGTATTGGACTGAAGAGGAGCTACTGTTCTTGTCAGTTTCCTAAGCGGAGTTGAACTAGATATGGCCCCTGTGTGTAGGAAGCAAAGTTTTTTTGTTCTGAGCAAGCTGACTGTTCGGACCCCATAGGAAACAGAGTAGAGTAGAAGAGTGCTCTTTTCTCAAAGCAGAGCGTGTTTCTTGTAAGGCGAACTAGTGCTTGTTTCCCAGTCTGAAATGGAGTTGAATCACATGCAGTTTTTGGTCCTACGAGCAAGAGATGTTAACTGGTAAGAAGAGTCACTATTGCCCTCCCATTGCCATATACAGTGCAAATAGCTCTCGCGTTGTTCCCAGCAAGTACAGTGCATTGGACTGAAGAGGAGCTACTGTTCTTGTCAGTTTCCTAAGCGGAGTTAAACTAGATATGGCCCGTGTGTTTAGGAAGCACAGTTCTTTTGTTCTGAGCAAGCTCACTATTCTGGCCCTATAGGAAACACAGTAGAGTAGAAGAGTGCTCTTTTCTCAAAAGCAGAGTGTGTTTCTTATAAGGCGAGCTAGCATTTGTTTCCCAGTCCTAAATGGAGTTGAATCACATGCAGTTTCTGGTCCTACGAGCAAGAGTTGTTTTCTGGTAAGAAGAGTGACTATTGCGCTCCCATTGTCATACACAGGGCAAATAGCACTGGCATCTGTTCCCAGCATGTACAGTGTATTGGACTGAAGAGGATCTACTGTTCTTGTCAGTTTCCTCAGCAGAATTGAACTAGATATGGCCTTGTGTGTAGGAAGCACAGTTCTTTTGTTCTGAGTAAGCTCACTGTTCTGACACTATAGGAAATACCGTAGAGTAGAAGAGTGATCTTTTCTCAAAAGCAGAGTGCGTTTCTTATAAGGGGAGCTAGCATTTGTTTCCCAGTCCTAAATTGAGTTGAATCACATGCAGTTTTTGATCCTACGAGCAAGAGTTGTTTTCTGATAAGGAAAGTCACTATGGCGCTCCCATTGCCACACACAGTGCAAAGAGGACTCGCGTCTGTTCCCATCAAGTACAGTGTATTGGACTGAAGAGCAGCTACTGTTCTTGTCAGTTTCCTAAGCAGAGTTGAACTAGATATGGCCCGTGTGTGTAGGAAGCACAGTTCTTTTCTACTGTAAGCTCACTGATCGAACCCATAGGAAACACAGAAGAGTAGAAGAGTGCCCTTTTCTCAAAAGCAGAGTGTGTTTCTTGTAAGGCGAACTAGTGCTTGTTTCCCAGTCTGAAATGGAGTTGAATCCCATGCAGTTTCTGGTCCTACGAGCAAGAGATGTTAAATGGTAAGAAGAGTCATTATTGCGCTCCCTTTGCCATATACAGTGCAAATAGCTCTTGCGTCTGTTCGCAGCAAGTACAGTGTATTGGACTGAAGAGGAGCTACTGTTCTTGTCAGTTTCCTAAGCAGAGTTGAACTAGATATGGCCCGTGTGTGTAGGAAGCCCAGTTCTTTTGTACTGTAAGCTCACTGATCGAACACATAGGAAACAGAGTAGAGTAGAAGAGTGCTCTTTTCTCAAAAGCAGAGTGTGTTTCTTGTAAGGCGAACTAGCATTAGTTTCCCAGTCCTAAATGGAGTTGAATCACATGCAGTTTTTGGTCCTACGAGCTAGAGTTGTTTTCTGGTAAGGAAAGTCACTATTGCGCTCCCATTGCCACAAACAGTGCAAAGAGGACTCGCGTCTGTTCCCATCAAGTACAGTGAATTGGACTGAAGAGGAGCTACTGTTCTTGTCAGTTTCCTAAGCAGAGTTGAACTAGATATGGCCCCTGTGTGTAGGAAGCACAGTTCTTTTGTTCTGAGCAAGCTGACTGTTCGGACCCCATAGGAAACACAGTAGAGTAGAAGAGTGCTCTTTTCTCAAAAGCAGAGTGTGTTTCTTGTAAGGCGAACTCGTGCTTGTTTCCCAGTCCTAAATGGAGTTGAATCCCATGCAGTTTCTGGTCCTACGAGCAAGAGATGTTAACTGGTAAGAAGAGTCACTATTGTGCTCCCATTGCCATATACAGTGCAAATCGCTCTCGCGTCTGTTCCCAGCAAGTACAGTGTATTGGACTGAAGAGGAGCTACTGTTCTTGTCAGTTTCCTAAGCACAGTTAAACTAGATATGGCCCGTGTGTGTAGGAAGCCCAGTTCTTTTGTTCTGAGCAAGCTCACTGTTCGAACCCATAGTAAACACAGTAGATTGGAAGAGTGCTCTTTCCTCAAAAGCAGAGTGTGTTTCTTATAAGGTGAGCTAGCATTTGTTTCCCAGTCCTAAATGGAGTTGAATCCCATGCAGTTTCTGGTCCTACGAGCAAGAGATGTTAACTGGTAAGAAGAGTCACTATTGCCCTCCCATTGCCATATACAGTGCAAATAGCTCTCGCGTTGTTCCCAGCAAGTACAGTGTATTGGACTGAAGAGGAGCTACTGTTCTTGTCAATTTCCTAAGAGGAGTTAAGCTAGATATGGCCCGTGTGTAGGAAGCACAGTTCTTTTGTTCTGAGCAAGCTCACTATTCTGGCCCTATAGGAAACACAGTAGAGTAGAAGAGTGCTCTTTTCTGAGAAGCAGAGTGTGTTTCTTGTAAGGCGAGCTAGCATTTGTTGCCCAGTCCTAAATGGAGTTGAATCACATGCAGTTTCTGGTCCTACGAGCAAGAGTTGTTTTCTGGTAAGAAGAGTCACTATTGCACTCCCATTGTCATACACAGGGCAAATAGCACTGGCGTCTGTTCCCAGCATGTACAGTGTATTGGACTGAAGAGGAGCTACTGTTCTTGTCAGTTTCCTAAGCAGAATTGAACTAGATATGGCCCCTGTGTGTAGGAAGCACAGTTCTTTTGTTCTGAGCAAGCTCACTCTTTTGGCCCTATAAGAAACACAGTAGAGTAGAAGAGTGCTCTTTTCTCAAAAGCAGAGTGTGTTTCTTGTAAGGCGAGCTAGCGTTTGTTTCCCAGTCCTAAATTGAGTTGAATCACATGCAGTTTTTGGTCCTACGAGCTAGAGTTGTTTTCTGGTAAGGAAAGTCACTATTGCGCTCCCATTGCCACACACAGTGCAAAGAGGACTCGCGTCTGTTCCCATCAAGTACAGTGTATTGGACTGAAGAGGAGCTACTGTTCTTGTCAGTTTCCTAAGCAGAGTTGAACGAGATATGGCCCGTGTGTGTAGGGGGCCCAGTTCTTTTGTACTGTAAGCTCACTGATCGAACCCATAGGAAACAGAGTAGAGTAGAAGAGTGCTCTTTTCTCAAAAGTAGAGTGTGTTTCTTGTAAGGCAAGCTAGCATTTGTTTCCCAGTCTTAAATGTTGTTTAATCACATGCAGTTTCTGATTCTATGAGCAAGAGTTTTTTTCTGGTAAGAAGAGTCACTATTGCGCTCCCATTGTCATACACAGGGCAAATAGCACTGGCGTCTGTTCCCAGCATGTACAGTGTATTGGACTAAAGAGGATCTACTGTTCTTGTCAGTTTCCTAAGCAGAATTGAACTAGATATGGCCGTGTGTGTAGGAAGCACAGTTCTTTTGTTCTGAGCAAGCTCACTGTTTTGGCCTTTTAGGAAACACAGTAGAGTAGAAGAGTGCTCTTTTCTCAAAAGCAGAGTGAGTTTCTTGTAAGGCGAGCTAGCGATTGTTTCCCAGTCCTAAATGGAGTTGAATCACATGCAGTTTTTGGTCCTACGAGCTAGAGTTGTTTTCTGGTAAGGAAAGTCACTATTGCGCTCTCATTGCCACACACAGTGCAAAGAGGACTCGCGTCTGTTCCCATCAAGTACATTGTATTGGACTGAAGAGGAGCTACTGTTCTTGTCAGTTTCCTAAGCGGAGTTGAACTAGATATGGCCCCTGTGTGTAGGAAGCAAAGTTTTTTTGTTCTGAGCAAGCTGACTGTTCGGACCCCATAGGAAACAGAGTAGAGTAGAAGAGTGCTCTTTTCTCAAAGCAGAGCGTGTTTCTTGTAAGGCGAACTAGTGCTTGTTTCCCAGTCTGAAATGGAGTTGAATCACATGCAGTTTTTGGTCCTACGAGCAAGAGATGTTAACTGGTAAGAAGAGTCACTATTGCCCTCCCATTGCCATATACAGTGCAAATAGCTCTCGCGTTGTTCCCAGCAAGTACAGTGCATTGGACTGAAGAGGAGCTACTGTTCTTGTCAGTTTCCTAAGCGGAGTTAAACTAGATATGGCCCGTGTGTTTAGGAAGCACAGTTCTTTTGTTCTGAGCAAGCTCACTATTCTGGCCCTATAAAAAACACAGTAGAGTAGAAGAGTGCTCTTTTCTGAGAAGCAGAATGTGTTTCTTGTAAGGCGAGCTAGCATTTGTTTCCCAGTCCTAAATGGAGTTGAATGAGATGCAGTTTCAGATCCTACGAGCAAGAGTTGTTTTCTGGTAAGAAGAGTCACTATTGCACTCCCATTGTCATACACAGGGCAAATAGCACTGGCGTCTGTTCCCAGCATGTACAGTGTATTGGACTGAAGAGGAGCTACTGTTCTTGTCAGTTTCCTAAGCAGAATTGAACTAGATATGGCCGTGTGTGTAGGAAGCACAGTTCTTTTTTTATGAGCAAGCTCACTCTTTTGGCCCTATAAGAAACACAGTAGAGTAGAAGAGTGCTCTTTTCTCAAAAGCAGAGTGTGTTTCTTGTAAGGAGAGCTAGCGTTTGTTTCCCAGTCCTAAATTGAGTTGAATCACATGCAGTTTTTGGTCCTACGAGCTAGAGTTGTTTTCTGGTAAGGAAAGTCACTATTGCGCTCCCATTGCCACACACAGTGCAAAGAGGACTCGCGTCTGTTCCCATCAAGTACAGTGTATTGGACTGAAGAGGAGCTACTGTTCTTGTCAGTTTCCTAAGCAGAGTTGAACTAGATATGGCCCCTGTGTGTAGGAAGCACAGTTCTTTTGTTCTGAGCAAGCTGACTGTTCGGACCCCATAGGAAACACAGTAGAGTAGAAGAGTGCTCTTTTCTCAAAAGCAGAGTGTGTTTCTTGTAAGGCGAACTAGTGCTTGTTTCCCAGTCTGAAATGGAGTTGAATCACATGCAGTTTCTGGTCCTACGAGCAAGAGTTGTTTTCTAATAAAAAGAGTCACTATTGTGCTCCCATTGTCATACACAGGGCAAATTGCACTGGCGTCTGCTCCCAGCATGTACAGTTTATTGGACTTAAAAGGATCTACTGTTCTTGTCAGTTTCTTAAGCAGAATTGAACTAGATATGGCCATGTGTGTAGGAAGCACAGTTCTTTTGTTCTGAGCAAGCTCACTGTTCTGGCCCTATAGAAAACACAGTAGAGTAGAAGAGTGATCTTTTCTCAAAAGCAGAGTGTGTTTCTTGTAAGGCGAGCTAGCCTTTGTTTCCCAGTCCTAAATGGAGTTGAATCACATGCAGTTTTTGGTCCTACGAGCTAGAGTTGTTTTCTGGTAAGGAAAGTCACTATTGTGTTCCCATTGCCACAAACAGTGCAAAGAGGACTCGCGTCTGTTCCCATCAAGTACAGTGTATTGGACTGAAGAGGAGCTACTGTTCTTGTCAGTTTCCTAAGCAGAGTTGAACTAGATATGGCCCCTGTGTGTAGGAAGCACAGTTCTTTTGTTCTGAGCAAACTGAGTGTTCGGACACCATAGGAAACACAGTAGAGTAGAAGAGTGCTCTTTTCTCAAAAGCAGAGTGTGTTTCTTGTAAGGCGAACTAGTGCTTGTTTCCCAGTCTGAAATGGAGTTGAATCCCATGCAGTTTCTGGTCCTACGAGCAAGAGATGTTAACTGGTAAGAAGAGTCACTATTGCGCTCCCATTGCCATATACAGTGCAAATAGCTCTCGCGTCTATTCCAAGCAAGTACAGTGTATTGGACTGAAGAGGAGCTATTGTTCTTGTGAGTTTCCTAAGAGGAGTTAAACTAGATATGGCCCGTGGGTGTAGGAAGCACAGTTCTTTTGTTCTGAGCAAGCTCACTGTTCGAACCCATAGTAAACACAGTAGATTTGAACAGTGCTCTTTTCTCAAAAGCAGAGTGTGTTTCTTATAAGGCGAGCTAGCATTTGTTTCCCAGTCCTAAATGGAGTTGAATCACATGCAGTTTCTGGTCCTACGAGCAAGAGTTGTTTTCTGGTAAGAAGAGTGACTATTGCGCTCCCATTGTCATACACAGGGCAAATAGCACTGGCATCTGTTCCCAGCATGTACAGTGTATTGGACTGAAGAGGATCTACTGTTCTTGTCAGTTTCCTCAGCAGAATTGAACTAGATATGGCCATGTGTGTAGGAAGCACAGTTCTTTTGTTCTGAGTAAGCTCACTGTTCTGACCCTATAGGAAATACCGTAGAGTAGAAGAGTGATCTTTTCTCAAAAGCAGAGTGCGTTTCTTGTAAGGGGAGCTAGCATTTGTTTCCCAGTCCTAAATTGAGTTGAATCACATGCAGTTTTTTATCCTACGAGCAAGAGTTGTTTTCTGGTAAGGAAAGTCACTATGGCGCTCCCATTGCCACACACAGTGCAAAGAGGACTCGCGTCTGTTCCCATCAAGTACAGTGTATTGGACTGAAGAGGAGCTACTGTTCTTGTCAGTTTCCTAAGCAGAGTTGAACTAGATATGGCCCGTGTGTGTAGGAAGCACAGTTCTTTTCTACTGTAAGCTCACTGATCGAACCCATAGGAAACACAGAAGAGTACAAGAGTGCCCTTTTCTCAAAAGCAGAGTGTGTTTCTTGTAAGGCGAACTAGTGCTTGTTTCCCAGTCTGAAATGGAGTTGAATCCCATGCAGTTTCTGGTCCTACGAGCAAGAGATGTTAAGTGGTAAGAAGAGTCACTATTGCGCTCCCTTTGCCATATACAGTGCAAATAGCTCTTGCGTCTGTTCACAGCAAGTACAGTGTATTGGACTGAAGAGGAGCTACTGTTCTTGTCAGTTTCCCAAGCAGAGTTGAACTAGATATGGCCCGTGTGTGTAGGAAGCCCAGTTCTTTTGTAATGTAAGCTCACTGATCGAACACATAGGAAACAGAGTAGAGTAGAAGAGTGCTCTTTTCTCAAAAGCAGAGTGTGTTTCTTGTAAGGCGAACTAGCATTAGTTTCCCAGTCCTAAATGGAGTTGAATCACATGCAGTTTTTGGTCCTACGAGCTAGAGTTGTTTTCTTGTAAAGAAAGTCACTATTGCGCTCCCATTGCCACAAACAGTGCAAAGAGGACTCGCGTCTGTTCCCATCAAGTACAGTGAATTGGACTGAAGAGGAGCTACTGTTTTTTGTCAGTTTCCTAAGCAGAGTTGAACTAGATATGGCCCCTGTGTGTAGGAAGCACAGTTCTTTTGTTCTGAGCAAGCTGACTGTTCGGACCCCATAGGAAACACAGTAGAGTAGAAGAGTGCTCTTTTCTCAAAAGCAGAGTGTGTTTCTTGTAAGGCAAACTAGTGCTTGTTTCCCAGTCAGAAATGGAGTTGAATCCCATGCAGTTTCTGGTCCTACGAGCAAGAGATGTTAACTGGTAAGAAGAGTCACTATTGTGCTCCCATTGCCATATACAGTGCAAATCGCTCTCGCGTCTGTTCCCAGCAAGTACAGTGTATTGGACTGAAGAGGAGCTACTGTTCTTGTTAGTTTCCTAAGCGCAGTTAAACTAGATATGGCCCGTGTGTGTAGGAAGCCCAGTTCTTTTGTTCTGAGCAAGCTCACTGTTCGAACCCATAGTAAACACAGTAGATTGGAAGAGTGCTCTTTCCTCAAAAGCAGAGTGTGTTTCTTATAAGGCGAGCTAGCATTTGTTTCCCAGTCCTAAATGGAGTTGAATCCCATGCAGTTTCTGGTCCTACGAGCAAGAGATGTTAACTGGTAAGAAGAGTCACTATTGCCCTCCCATTGCCATATACAGTGCAAATAGCTCTCGCGTTGTTCCCAGCAAGTACAGTGTATTGGACTGAAGAGGAGCTACTGTTCTTCTCAGTTTCCTAAGAGGAGTTAAACTAGATATGGCCCGTGTGTAGGAAGCACAGTTCTTTTGTTCTGAGCAAGCTCACTATTCTGGCCCTATAGGAAACACAGTAGAGTAGAAGAGTGCTCTTTTCTGAGAAGCAGAGTGTGTTTCTTGTAAGGCGAGCTAGCATTTGTTGCCCAGTCCTAAATGGAGTTGAATCACATGCAGTTTCTGGTCCTACGAGCAAGAGTTGTTTTCTGGTAAGAAGAGTCACTATTGCACTCCCATTGTCATACACAGGGCAAATAGCACTGGCGTCTGTTCCCAGCATGTACAGTGTATTGGACTGAAGAGGAGCTACTGTTCTTGTCAGTTTCCTAAGCAGAATTGAACTAGATATGGCCGTGTGTGTAGGAAGCACAGTTCTTTTGTTATGAGCAAGCTCACTCTTTTGGCCCTATAGGAAACACAGTAGAGTAGAAGAGTGCTCTTTTCTCAAAAGCAGAGTGTGTTTCTTGTAAGGCGAGCTAGCGTTTGTTTCCCAGTCCTAAATTGAGTTGAATCACATGCAGTTTTTGGTCCTACGAGCTAGAGTTGTTTTCTGGTAAGGAAAGTCACTATTGCGCTCCCATTGCCACACACAGTGCAAAGAGGACTCGCGTCTGTTCCCATCAAGTACAGTGTATTGGACTGAAGAGGAGCTACTGTTCTTGTCAGTTTCCTAAGCAGAGTTGAACGAGATATGGCCCGTGTGTGTAGGAAGCCCAGTTCTTTTGTACTGTAAGCTCACTGATCGAACCCATAGGAAACAGAGTAGAGTAGAAGAGTGCTCTTTTCTCAAAAGTAGAGTGTGTTTCTTGTAAGGCAAGCTAGCATTTGTTTCCCAGTCTTAAATGGAGTTGAATCACATGCAGTTTCTGGTTCTATGAGCAAGAGTTTTTTTCTGGTAAGAAGAGTCACTATTGCGCTCCCATTGTCATACACAGGGCAAATAGCACTGACATCTGTTCCCAGGTTGTACAGTGGATTGGACTGAAGAGGATCTACTGTTCTTGTCAGTTTCCTAAGCAGAATTGAACTAGATATGGCCGTGTGTGTAGGAAGCACAGTTCTTTTGTTCTGAGCAAGCTCACTGTTTTGGCCTTTTAGGAAACACAGTAGAGTAGAAGAGTGCTCTTTTCTCAAAAGCAGAGTAAGTTTCTTGTAAGGCGAGCTAGCGTTTGTTTCCCAGTCCTAAATGGAGTTGAATCACATGCAGTTTTTGGTCCTACGAGCTGGAGTTGTTTTCTGGTAAGGAAAGTCACTATTGCGCTCTCATTGCCACACACAGTGCAAAGAGGACTCGCGTCTGTTCCCATCAAGTACATTGTATTGGACTGAAGAGGAGCTACAGTTCTTGTCAGTTTCCTAAGCAGAGTTGAACTCGATATGGCCCCTGTGTGTAGGAAGCAAAGGTTTTTTTGCTCTGATCAAGCTGACTGTTCGGACCCCATAGGAAACAGAGTAGAGCAGAAGAGTGCTCTTTTCTCAAAGCAGAGCGTGTTTCTTGTAAGGCGAACTAGTGCTTGTTTCCCAGTCTGAAATGGAGTTGAATCACATGCAGTTTTTTGGTCCTACGAGCAAGAGATGTTAACTGGTAAGAAGAGTCACTATTGCCCTCCCATTGCCATATACAGTGCAAATAGCTCTCGCGTTGTTCCCAGCAAGTACAGTGTATTGGACTGAAAAGTAGCTACTGTTCTTGTCAGTTTCCTAAGCGGAGTTAAACTAGATATGGCCCGTGTGTGTAGGAAGCACAGTTCTTTTGTTCTGAGCAAGCTCACTATTCTGGCCCTATAGAAAACACAGTAGAGTAGAAGAGTGCTCTTTTCTGAGAAGCAGAGTGTGTTTCTTGTAAGGCGAGCTAGCATTTGTTTCCCAGTCCTAAATGGAGTTGAATCAGATGCAGTTTCAGATCCTACGAGCAAAAGTTGTTTTCTGGTAAGAAGAGTCACTATTGCACTCCCATTGTCATACACTGGGCAAATAGCACTGGCGTCTGTTCCCAGCAATTACAGTGTATTGGACTGAAGAGGAGCTACTGTTCTTGTCAGTTTCCTAAGCAGAGTTGAACTAGATATGGCCCGTGTGTGTAGGAAGCCCAGTTCTTTTGTACTGTAAGCTCACTGATCGAACCCATAGGAAACAGAGTAGAGTAGAAGAGTGCTCTTTTCTCAAAAGTAGAGTGTGTTTCTTGTAAGGCAAGCTAGCATTTGTTTCCCAGTCCTAAATGGAGTTGAAACACATGCAGTTTCTGGTTCTACGAGCAAGAGTTTTTTTCTGGTAAGAAGAGTCACTATTGCGCTCCCATTGTCATACACAGGGCAAATAGCACAGGCGTCTGTTCCCAGCATGTACAGTGTATTGGACTGAAGAGGATCTACTGTTCTTGTCAGTTTCCTAAGCAGAATTGAACTAGATATGGCCGTGTGTGTAGGAAGCACAGTTCTTTTGTTCTGAGCAAGCTCACTGTTTTGGCCCTATAGGAAACACAGTAGAGTAGAAGAGTGCTCTTTTCTCAAAAGCAGAGAGTGTTTCTTGTAAGGTGAGATAGCGTTTTTTTCCCGTACTAAATCTAGTTGAGTCACATGCAGTTTCTGGTCCTACGAACAAGAGCTGTTTTCTGGTAAGAAGAGTCACTATTGCGCTCCCATTGTCATACACAGGGCAAATAGCACTCACGTCTGTTCCCAGCAAGTACAGTGTATTGGACTGAAGAGGAGCTGCTGTTCTTGTCAGTTTCCTAAGCAGAGTTGAACTAGATATGGCTCGTGTGTGTAGGAAGCACAGTTCTTTTGTTCTGAGCAAGCTCACTGTTCTGGCCCTATAGGAAACACAGAAGAGTAGAAGAGTGCTCTTTTCTCAGAAGCAGAGTGTGGTTCTTGTAAGGTGAGCTAGCGTTTGTTTCCCAGTCCTAAATGGAGTTGAATCACATGCAGTTTCTGGTCCTACGAGCAAGAGTTCTTTTCTAGTAAGAAGAGTCACTATTTTTCTACCATTGCCATACACAGTGCAAATAGCACTCGCGTCTGTTCCCAGCAAGTACAGTGTATTGGACAGAACAGGAGCTACTGTTCTTGTCAGTTTCCTAAGCAGAGTTGAACTAGATATGGCCCGTGTGTGTGAAGCACAGTTCTTTTGTTCTGAGCAAGCTCAATTTTCGGACCCCATAGTAAACACAGTAGAGTAGAAGAGTGCTCTTTTCTCAAAAGCAGAGTGTGTTTCTTGTAAGGCTAGCTAGTGTTTGTTTCCCAGTCAGAAACGGAGTTGAATCCCATGCAGTTTCTGGTCCTACGAGCAAGAGTTGTTTTCTGGAAAGAAGAGTAACTATTGTGCTCCCATTGTCATACACAGGGCAAATAGCACTGGCTTCTGTTCCCAGCATGTACAGTGTATTGGACTGAAGAGGATCTACTGTTCTTGTCAGTTTCCTAAGCAGAGTTGAACTAGATATGGCCGTTGTGTGTAGGAAGCACAGTTCTTTTGTTCTGAGCAAGCTCACTGTTCTGGCCCTTTAGGAAACACAGTAGAGTAGAAGAGTGCTCTTTTCTGAGAAGCAGAGTGTGTTTCTTGTAAGGTGAGCTAGCTTTTTTTTCCCAGTCCTAAATGGAGTTGAATTACATGCAGTTTCTTGTCCTATGAGCAAGAGTTGTTTTCTGGTAAGAAGAGTCACTATTGCGCTCCTATTGCCATACACAGTGCAAACAACACTTGCTACTGTTCTTTTCAAGTACAGTGTATTGGACAGAAGAGGAGCTACTGTTCTTGTCAGTTTCCTAAGTAGAGTTGAACTAGATATGACTCGTGTGTGTAGGAAGCACAGTTCTTTTGTTCTGAGCAAGCTCACTCTTCGGACCCCATAGGAAACACAGTAGAATAGAAGAGTGCTCTTTTGTCAAAATCAGAGTGTGTTTCTTGTAAGGCGAGCTAGCTTTTGTTTCCCAGTCCTAAATGGAGTTGAATCACATGCAGTTTCTGGTCCTACCAGCAAGAGTTGTTTTCTAGTAAGAAGAGTCACTATTGTGTTCCCATTGCCATACACAGGGCAAATAGGACTCGCGTCTGTTCCCAGGATGTACAGTGTATTGGACTGAAGAGGATCTACTGTTTTTATCAGTTTCCTAAGCAAAGTTGAACTAGATATGGCCCGTGTGTGTAGGAAGTACACTTCTTTGTTCTGAGCAAGCTCACTCTTATGGCCCTATAGGAAACACAGTAGAGTAGAAGAGTGCTCTTTTCTCAAAATCAGAATGTGTTTCTTCTAAGGCGAGCTAGCGTTTGTTTCCCAGTCCTAAATTGAGTTCAATCACATGCAGTTTCTGGTCCTACGAGCAAGAGTTGTATTATGGTAAGAAGAGTCACTATTGTGCTCCCATTGTCATACACAGGGCAAATAGCACTGGCGTGTGTTCCCAGCATGTAAAGTGTATTGGACTGAAGAGGATCTACTGTTCTTGTCAGTTTCCTAAGCAGAGTTGAACTAGATATGGCCCGTGTCTGTAGGAAGCACAGTTCTTTTGTTCTGAGCAAGCTTACTGTTCGGACCCCATAGGAAACACAGTAGAACAGAAGAGTGCTCTTTTCTCAAAAGCAGAGTGTGTTTCTTGTAAAGCGAGCTAGCGTTTGTTTCCCAGTCCTAAATGGAGTTGAATCACATGCAGTTTCTGGTCCTACAAGCAAGAGTTGTTTTTTGGTAAGAAGAGTCACTATTGCGCTCCCATTGTCATACACAGGGCAAATAGCACTCGCGTCTGTTCCCAGCATGTACAGTGTATTGGACTGAAGATGATCTACTGTTCTTGTCAGTTTCCTAAGCAGAGTTGAACTAGATATGGCCCGGGAGTGTAGGAAGCACAGTTCTTTTGTTCTGAGCAAGCTCACTGTTCGGACCCCATAGGAAACACAGTAGAATAGAAGAGTGCTCTTTTCTCAAAAGCAGAGTGTGTTTCTTGTAAGGCGAGCTAGTGTTTGTTTCCCAGTCCAAAATGGAGTTGAATCACATGCAGTTTCTGGTACTACGAGCAAGGGATGCATTCTGGTAAGGAAAGTCACTATTGTGCTCCCTTTGAGATAAACAGTGAAAATAGCACTCACGTCTGTTCCGAGCAAGTACAGTGTATTGGACTGAAGAGGAGCTACTGTTCTTGTCAGTTTCCTAAAGAGAGTTGAACTAGATATGGCCCGTGTGTGTGAAACACAGTTCTTTTGTTCTGAGCAAGCTCAATTTTCGGACCCCATAGTAAACACAGTAGAGTAGAAGAGTGCTCTTTTCTCAAAAGCTGAGTGTGTTTCTTGTAAGGCTAGCTAGTGTTTGTTTCCCAGTCAGAAACGGAGTTGAATCCCTTGCAGTTTCTGGTCCTACGAGCAAGAGTTGTTTTCTGGAAAGAAGAGTCACTATTTCGCTTTCTTTGCCATACACAGTGCAAATAGCACTCGCGACTACTCCCAGCAAGTACAGTGTATTGGACTGAAGAGGAGCTACTGTTCTTGTCAGTTTCCTAAGCTGAGTTGATCTACATATAGCCCGTGTGTGTAGGAAGCACAGTTCTTTTGTTTTGAGCAAGCTCACTGTTCTGGCTCTAAAGGAAACACAGTAAAGTAGAAGAGTGCTCTTTATCAAAAGCAGAGTGTGTTTCTTATAAGGTGAGCTAGCGTTTGTTTCCCAGTCCTAAATGTAGTTGAATTACATGCAGTTTCTTGTCCTATGAGCAAGAGTTTTTTCTGGTAAGCAGAGTCACTATTGCGCTCCTATTGCCATACACAGTGCAAACAACACTTGCTACTATTCTTTGCAAGTACAGTGTATTGGACAGAAGAGGAGCTACTGTCCTTGTCAGTTTCCTAAGCACAGTTGAACTATATATGGCCCGTGTGTGTAGGAAGCACAGTTCTTTTGTTCTGAGCAAGCTCACTGTTCGGAACCCTTAGGAAACACAGTAGAGTAGAAGAGTGCTCTTTTCTCAAAAGCAGAGTGTGTTTCCTGTAAGGCGAGCTAGCGTTTGTTTCCCAGTCCTAAATGGAGTTGAATCACATGCAGTTTCTGATCCTAGGAGCAAGAGTTGTTTTCTGGTAAGAAGAGTCACTATTGCGCTCCCATTGCCACACACAGTGCAAAGAGGACTCGCGTCTGTTCCCATCAAGTACAGTGTATTGGACTGAAGAGGAGCTACTGTTCTTGTCAGTTTCCTAAGCAGAGTTGAACGAGATATGGCCCGTGTGTGTAGGAAGCCCAGTTCTTTTGTACTGTAAGCTCACTCATCGAACCCATAGGAAACAGAGTAGAGTAGAAGAGTGCTCTTTTCTCAAAAGTAGAGTGTGTTTCTTGTAAGGCAAGCTAGCATTTGTTTCCCAGTCTTAAATGGAGTTGAATCACATGGAGTTTCTGGTTCTATGAGCAAGAGTTTTTTTCTGGTAAGAAGAGTCACTATTGCGCTCCCATTGTCATACACAGGGCAAATAGCACTGACATCTGTTCCCAGCATGTACAGTGGATTGGACTGAAGAGGATCTACTGTTCTTGTCAGTTTCCTAAGCAGAATTGAACTAGATATGGCCGTGTGTGTAGGAAGCACAGTTCTTTTGTTCTGAGCAAGCTCACTGTTTTGGCCTTTTAGGAAACACAGTAGAGTAGAAGAGTGCTCTTTTCTCAAAAGCAGAGTAAGTTTCTTGTAAGGCGAGCTAGCGTTTGTTTCCGAGTCCTAAATGGAGTTGAATCACATGCAGTTTTTGGTCCTACGAGTTGGAGTTGTTTTCTGGTAAGGAAAGTCACTATTGCGCTCTCATTGCCACACACAGTGCAAAGAGGACTCGCGTCTGTTCCCATCAAGTACATTGTATTGGACTGAAGAGGAGCTACTGTTCTTGTCAGTTTCCTAAGCAGAGTTGAACTCGATATGGCCCCTGTGTGTAGGAAGCAAAGGTTTTTTTGCTCTGATCAAGCTGACTGTTCGGACCCCATAGGAAACAGAGTAGAGCAGAAGAGTGCTCTTTTCTCAAAGCAGAGCGTGTTTCTTGTAAGGCGAACTAGTGCTTGTTTCCCAGTCTGAAATGGAGTTGAATCACATGCAGTTTTTGGTCCTACGAGCAAGAGATGTTAACTGGTAAGAAGAGTCACTATTGCCCTCCCATTGCCATATACAGTGCAAATAGCTCTCGCGTTGTTCCCAGCAAGTACAGTGTATTGGACTGAAAAGTAGCTACTGTTCTTGTCAGTTTCCTAAGCGGAGTTAAACTAGATATGGCCCGTGTGTGTAGGAAGCACAGTTCTTTTGTTCTGAGCAAGCTCACTATTCTGGCCCTATAGAAAACACAGTAGAGTAGAAGAGTGCTCTTTTCTGAGAAGCAGAGTGTGTTTCTTGTAAGGCGAGCTAGCATTTGTTTCCCAGTCCTAAATGGAGTTGAATCAGATGCAGTTTCAGATCCTACGAGCAAAAGTTGTTTTCTGGTAAGAAGAGTCACTATTGCACTCCCATTGTCATACACTGGGCAAATAGCACTGGCGTCTGTTCCCAGCAATTACAGTGTATTGGACTGAAGAGGAGCTACTGTTCTTGTCAGTTTCCTAAGCAGAGTTGAACTAGATATGGCCCGTGTGTGTAGGAAGCCCAGTTCTTTTGTACTGTAAGCTCACTGATCGAACCCATAGGAAACAGAGTAGAGTAGAAGAGTGCTCTTTTCTCAAAAGTAGAGTGTGTTTCTTGTAAGGCAAGCTAGCATTTGTTTCCCAGTCCTAAATGGAGTTGAAACACATGCAGTTTCTGGTTCTACGAGCAAGAGTTTTTTTCTGGTAAGAAGAGTCACTATTGCGCTCCATTGTCATACACAGGGCAAATAGCACAGGCGTCTGTTCCCAGCATGTACAGTGTATTGGACTGAAGAGGATCTACTGTTCTTGTCAGTTTCCTAAGCAGAATTGAACTAGATATGGCCGTGTGTGTAGGAAGCACAGTTCTTTTGTTCTGAGCAAGCTCACTGTTTTGGCCCTATAGGAAACACAGTAGAGTAGAAGAGTGCTCTTTTCTCAAAAGCAGAGAGTGTTTCTTGTAAGGTGAGATAGCGTTTTTTTCCCGTACTAAATCTAGTTGAGTCACATGCAGTTTCTGGTCCTACGAACAAGAGCTGTTTTCTGGTAAGAAGAGTCACTATTGCGCTCCCATTGTCATACACAGGGCAAATAGCACTCGCGACTGTTCCCAGCAAGTACAGTGTATTGGACTGAAGATGATCTACTGCTCTTGTCAGTTTCCTAAGCAGAGTTGAACTAGATATGGCCCGTGTGTGTAGGAAGCACAGTTCTTTTGTTCTGAGCAAGCTCACTGTTCTGGCACTATAGGAAACAGAGTAGAGTAGAAGAGTGCTCTTTTCTCAAAAGCAGAGTGTGTTTCTTGTAAGGCGAGCTAGCATTTGTTTCTCACTCCAAAATGGAGTTGAATCACATGCAGTTTCTGGTCCTATGAGCAAGGGATGTATTCTGATAAGGAAAGTCACTATTGTGCTCCCTTTGCGATAAACAGTGCAAATAGCACTCACGTCTGTTCCCAGCAAGTACAGTGTATTGGACTGAAGAGGAGCTGCTGTTCTTGTCAGTTTCCTAAGCAGAGTTGAACTAGATATGGCTCGTGTGTGTAGGAAGCACAGTTTCTTTTGTTCTGAGCAAGCTCACTGTTCTGGCCCTATAGGAAACACAGAAGAGTAGAAGAGTGCTCTTTTCTCAGAAGCAGAGTGTGGTTCTTGTAAGGTGAGCTAGCGTTTGTTTCCCAGTCCTAAATGGAGTTGAATCACATGCAGTTTCTGGTCCTACGAGCAAGAGTTCTTTTCTAGTAAGAAGAGTCACTATTTTTCTACCATTGCCATACACAGTGCAAATAGCACTCGCGTCTGTTCCCAGCAAGTACAGTGTATTGGACAGAACAGAGCTACTGTTCTTGTCAGTTTCCTAAGCAGAGTTGAACTAGATATGGCCCGTGTGTGTGAAGCACAGTTCTTTTGTTCTGAGCAAGCTCAATTTTCAGACCCCATAGTAAACACAGTAGAGTAGAAGAGTGCTCTTTCTCAAAAGCAGAGTGTGTTTCTTGTAAGGCTAGCTAGTGTTTGTTTCCCAGTCAGAAACGGAGTTGAATCCCATGCAGTTTCTGGTCCTACGAGCAAGAGTTGTTTTCTGGAAAGAAGAGTCACTATTGTGCTCCCATTGTCATACACAGGGCAAATAGCACTGGCTTCTGTTCCCAGCATGTACAGTGTATTGGACTGAAGAGGATCTACTGTTCTTGTCAGTTTCCTAAGCAGAGTTGAACTAGATATGGCCGTTGTGTGTAGGAAGCACAGTTCTTTTGTTCTGAGCAAGCTCACTGTTCTGGCCCTTTAGGAAACACAGTAGAGTAGAAGAGTGCTCTTTTCTGAGAAGCAGAGTGTGTTTCTTGTAAGGTGAGCTAGCTTTTTTTTCCCAGTCCTAAATGGAGTTGAATTACATGCAGTTTCTTGTCCTATGAGCAAGAGTTGTTTTCTGGTAAGAAGAGTCACTATTGCGCTCCTATTGCCATACACAGTGCAAACAACACTTGCTACTGTTCTTTTCAAGTACAGTGTATTGGACAGAAGAGGAGCTACTGTTCTTGTCAGTTTCCTAAGTAGAGTTGAACTAGATATGACTCGTGTGTGTAGGAAGCACAGTTCTTTTGTTCTGAGCAAGCTCACTCTTCGGACCCCATAGGAAACACAGTAGAATAGAAGAGTGCTCTTTTGTCAAAATCAGAGTGTGTTTCTTGTAAGGCGAGCTAGCTTTTGTTTCCCAGTCCTAAATGGAGTTGAATCACATGCAGTTTCTGGTCCTACCAGCAAGAGTTGTTTTCTAGTAAGAAGAGTCACTATTGTGTTCCCATTGCCATACACAGGGCAAATAGGACTCGCGTCTGTTCCCAGGATGTACAGTGTATTGGACTGAAGAGGATCTACTGTTTTTATCAGTTTCCTAAGCAAAGTTGAACTAGATATGGCCCGTGTGTGTAGGAAGTACACTTCTTTGTTCTGAGCAAGCTCACTCTTATGGCCCTATAGGAAACACAGTAGAGTAGAAGAGTGCTCTTTTCTCAAAATCAGAATGTGTTTCTTCTAAGGCGAGCTAGCGTTTGTTTCCCAGTCCTAAATTGAGTTCAATCACATGCAGTTTCTGGTCCTACGAGCAAGAGTTGTATTATGGTAAGAAGAGTCACTATTGTGCTCCCATAGTCATACACAGGGCAAATAGCACTGGCGTCTGTTCCCAGCATGTAAAGTGTATTGGACTGAAGAGGATCTACTGTTCTTGTCAGTTTCCTAAGCAGAGTTGAACTAGATATGGCCCGTGTCTGTAGGAAGCACAGTTCTTTTGTTCTGAGCAAGCTTACTGTTCGGACCCCATAGGAAACACAGTAGAACAGAAGAGTGCTCTTTTCTCAAAAGCAGAGTGTGTTTCTTGTAAAGCGAGCTAGCGTTTGTTTCCCAGTCCTAAATGGAGTTGAATCACATGCAGTTTCTGGTCCTACAAGCAAGAGTTGTTTTTTGGTAAGAAGAGTCACTATTGCGCTCCCATTGTCATACACAGGGCAAATAGCACTCGCGTCTGTTCCCAGCATGTACAGTGTATTGGACTGAAGATGATCTACTGTTCTTGTCAGTTTCCTAAGCAGAGTTGAACTAGATATGGCCCGGGAGTGTAGGAAGCACAGTTCTTTTGTTCTGAGCAAGCTCACTGTTCGGACCCCATAGGAAACACAGTAGAATAGAAGAGTGCTCTTTTCTCAAAAGCAGAGTGTGTTTCTTGTAAGGCGAGCTAGTGTTTGTTTCCCAGTCCAAAATGGAGTTGAATCACATGCAGTTTCTGGTCCTACGAGCAAGGGATGCATTCTGGTAAGGAAAGTCACTATTGTGCTCCCTTTGAGATAAACAGTGAAAATAGCACTCACGTCTGTTCCGAGCAAGTACAGTGTATTGGACTGAAGAGGAGCTACTGTTCTTGTCAGTTTCCTAAAGAGAGTTGAACTAGATATGGCCCGTGTGTGTGAAACACAGTTCTTTTGTTCTGAGCAAGCTCAATTTTCGGACCCCATAGTAAACACAGTAGAGTAGAAGAGTGCTCTTTTCTCAAAAGCTGAGTGTGTTTCTTGTAAGGCTAGCTAGTGTTTGTTTCCCAGTCAGAAACGGAGTTGAATCCCTTGCAGTTTCTGGTCCTACGAGCAAGAGTTGTTTTCTGGAAAGAAGAGTCACTATTTCGCTTTCTTTGCCATACACAGTGCAAATAGCACTCGCGACTACTCCCAGCAAGTACAGTGTATTGGACTGAAGAGGAGCTACTGTTCTTGTCAGTTTCCTAAGCTGAGTTGATCTACATATAGCCCGTGTGTGTAGGAAGCACAGTTCTTTTGTTTTGAGCAAGCTCACTGTTCTGGCTCTAAAGGAAACACAGTAAAGTAGAAGAGTGCTCTTTATCAAAAGCAGAGTGTGTTTCTTATAAGGTGAGCTAGCGTTTGTTTCCCAGTCCTAAATGTAGTTGAATTACATGCAGTTTCTTGTCCTATGAGGAAGAGTTTTTTCTGGTAAGCAGAGTCACTATTGCGCTCCTATTGCCATACACAGTGCAAACAACACTTGCTACTATTCTTTGCAAGTACAGTGTATTGGACAGAAGAGGAGCTACTGTCCTTGTCAGTTTCCTAAGCACAGTTGAACTATATATGGCCCGTGTGTGTAGGAAGCACAGTTCTTTTGTTCTGAGCAAGCTCACTGTTCGGAACCCTTAGGAAACACAGTAGAGTAGAAGAGTGCTCTTTTCTCAAAAGCAGAGTGTGTTTCCTGTAAGGCGAGCTAGCGTTTGTTTCCCAGTCCTAAATGGAGTTGAATCACATGCAGTTTCTGATCCTAGGAGCAAGAGTTGTTTTCTGGTAAGAAGAGTCACTATTGCGCTCCCATTGTCATACACAGGGCAAATAGCACTGGCGTCTGTTCCCAGCATGTACAGTGTGTTGGACTGAAGAGGATCTACTGTTCTTGTCAGTTTTCTAAGCAAAGTTGAACTAGATATGGCCCATGTGTGTAGGAAGTACACTTCTTTTGTTCTGAGCAAGCTCATTCTTCTGGCCCTATAGGAAACACAGTAGAGAAGAAGAGTGCTCTTTTCTCAAAAGCAGAATGTGTTTCTTCTAAGGCGAGCTAGCGTTTGTTTCCCAGTCCTAAATGGAGTTCAATCACATGCAGTTTCTGGTCCTATGAGCAAGAGTTGTATTATGGTAAGAAGAGTCACTATTGTGCTCCCATTGTCATACAAGGGGCAAATAGCACTGGCGTCTGTTCCCAGCATGTAAAGTGTATTGGACTGAAGAGGATCTACTATTCTTGTCAGTTTCCTAAGCAGAGTTGAACTAGATATGGCCCGTGTGTGAAGGAAGCACAGTTCTTTTGTTCTGAGCAAGCTCACTGTTCGGACCCCATAGGAAACACAGTAGAGTAGAAGAGTGCTCTTTTCTCAAAAGCAGAGTGTGGTTTCTTGTAAGGCGAGCTAGCGTTTGTTTCCCAGTCCTAAATGGAGTTGAATCACATGCAGTTTCTGGTCCCATGAGCAAGAGTTGTTTTCTGGTAAGAAGAGTCACTATTGTGCTCCCATTGTCATACACAGGGCAAATAGCACTGGCGTCTGTTCCCAGCATGTACACTGTATTGGACTGAAGAGGATCTACTGTTCTTGTCATTTTCCTAAGGTGAGTTGAACTAGATATGGCCCTGTGTGGAGGAAGCACAGTTCTTTTGTTCTGAGCAAGCTCACTGTTCTGGCCATATAGGAAACACATTAGAGTAGAATAGTGCTCTTTTCTCAAAAGCAGAGTGTGTTTCTTTTAAGGCTAGCTATTGTTTGTTTTCCAGTCCTAAATGGAGTTGAATCACATGCAGTAGTTTGTCTCACGAGTAAGAGTTGTTTTCTGGTAAGGAAAGTCACTATTGTGCTCCCATTGCCATACACAGTGCAAATAGCACTCGCATCTGTTCCCAGCAAGTAAAGTGTATTGGACTGAAGAGGAGCTACTGTTCTTGTCAGTTTCCTAAGCAGAGTTAAACTATATATGGCCCGTGTATGTAGGAAGCACAGTTCTTTTGTTCTGAGCAAGCTCACTGTTCGGACCCCAGAGGAAACACAGTAGAGTAGAAGAGTGCTCTTTTCTCAAAACAGAGAGTGTTTCCTGTAAGGCGAGCTAGCGTTTGTTTCCCAGTCCTAAATGGGAGTTGAATCACATGCATATTCTGGTCCTACGAGCAAGAGTTGTTTTCTGGTAAGAAGAGTCACTATTGCGCTCCCACTGTCATACACAGGGCAAATAGCACTGGCGTCTGTTCCCAGCATGTACAGTATTGGACTGAAGAGGATCTACTGTTCTTGTCAGTTCCCTAAGCAGAATTGAACTAGATATGGCCGTGTGTGTAGGAAGCACAGTTCTTTTGTTCTGAGCAAGCTCACTGTTCTGGCTATATAGGAAACACATTAGAGTAGAATAGTGCTCTTTTCTCTAAAGCAGAGTTTGTTTCTTTTAAGGCGAGCTAGCGTTTGTTTCCCAGTCCTAAATGGAGTTGAATCCCATGCAGTTTCTGGTCCTACGAGCAAGAGTTGTTTTCTGGTATCAAGAGTCACTATTGTGCTCCCATTGTCATACACAGGGCAAATAGCACTGGCGTCGGTTCCCAGCATGTACAGTGTATTGGACTGAAGAGGATCTACTGTTCTTGTCAGTTCCCTAAGCAGAATTGAACTAGATATGGCCGTGTGCGTAGGAAGCACAGTTCTTTTCTTATGAGCAAGCTCACTGTTCGGACCCCATAGAAAATACAGTAGAGTGGAAGAGTGCCCTTTTCTCAAAAGCAGAGTGTGTTTCTTGTAAGGCTAGATAGCGTTTGTTTCTCAGTCGTAAATGGAGTTGAATCACATGCAGTTTTTGGTCCTATGAGCAAGAGTTGTTTTCTGGTAAGAAGAGTCACTAGTGCGCTCCCATTGTCATACACAGGGCATATAGCACTGGCATCTGTTCCCAGCATGTACAGTGTATTATACTTAAGAGGAGCTACTGTTCTTGTCAGTTTCCTAAGCAGTGTTGAACTAGATATGGCCCGTGTGTGTAGGAAGCACAGTTTTTTTGTTCTGAGCAAGCTCACTGTTTAGACTCAATAGGAAACACCGTAGAGTAGAAGAGTGCCCTTTTCTCAAAAGCATAGTGTGTTTCTTGTAAGGCGAGCTAGCTTTTGTTTCCCTGTCCTAAATGGATTTGAATCACATGCAGTTTCTGGTCCAACGAGCAAGAGTTGTTTTCTGGTAAGAAGAGTCACTATTGTGCTCCCATTGCCACACACAGTGCAAATAGGACTCGCGTCTTTTCCCATCAAGTACAGTGTATTGGACTGAAGAGGAGCTACTGTTCTTGTCAGTTTCCTAAGCAGAGTTAAACTAGATATGGACCGTGTATGTAGGAAGCACAGTTCTTTTGTTCTGAGCAAGCTTACTGTTCGGACCCCAGAGGAAACACAGTAGAGTAGAAGAGTGCTCTTTTCTCAAAACAGAGTGTGTTTCCTGTAAGGCGAGCTAGCGTTTGTTTCCCAGTCCTTAATGGGAGTTGAATCACATGCATATTCTGGTCCTACAATTAAGAGTTGTTTTCTGGTAAAAAGAGTCACTATTGCGATCCCACTGTCATACACAGGGCAAATAGCACTGGCGTCTGTTCCCAGCATGTACAGTGTATTGGACTGAAGAGGAGCTACTGTTCTTGTCAGTTTCCTAAGCAGAGTTGAACTAGATATGGCCGTGTGTGTAGGAAGCACAGTTCTTTGGTTCTGAGCAAGCTCACTGTTCGGAACCCATAGGAAACACAGTAGAGTAGAAGAGTGCTCTTTTCTCAAAAGCAGAGTTTGTTTCTTTTAAGGCGATCTACCGTTTATTTCCCAGTCCTAAATGGAGTTGAATCACATGCAGTTTTTGGTCCCACGAGCAAGAGTTGTTTTCTGGTAAGAAGAGTCACTATTGCGCTCCCATTGTCATACACAGGGCAAATAGCACTGGCGTCTGTTCCCAGCATGTACACTGTATTGGATTGAAGAGTATCTACTGTTCTTGTGAGTTTCCTAAGCAGAGTTGAACGAGCTATGGCCGTGTGTGTAGGAAGCACAGTTCTTTTGTTCTGAGCAAGCTCACTGCTCTGGCCATATAAGAAACACATTAGAGAAGAACAGTGCTCTTTTCTCAAAAGCAGAGTGTGTTTCTTGTAAGGCGAGCTAGCGTTTGTTTCCCAGTCCTACATAGAGTTGAATCCCATGCAGTTTTTGGTCCTACGAGCAAGAGTTGTTTTCTGGTATCAAGAGTCACTATTGTGCTCCCATTGTCATACACAGGGCAAATAGCACTGGCATCGGTTCCCAGCTTGTACAGTGTATTGGACAGAAGAGGATCTACTGTTCTTGTCAGTTTCCTAAGCAGAATTGAACTAGCTATGGCCGTGTGTGTAGGAAGCACAGTTCTTTTGTTCTGAGCAAGCTCACTGTTCGGACAGCATAGGAAATACAGTAGAGTGGAAGAGTGCCCTTTTCTCAAAAGCAGAGTGTGTTTCTTGTAAGACGAGATAGCGTTTGTTTCTCAGTCCTAATTGGAGTTGAATCACATGCAGTTTCTGGTCCTACGAGCAAGAGTTGTTTTCTGGTAAGAAGAGTCACTAGTGTGCTCCCTTTGTCATACACAGGGCATATAGCACTGGCGTCTGTTCCCAGCATGTACAGTGTATTGGACTTAAGAGGAGCTACTGTTCTTGTCAGTTTCCTAAGCAGAGTTGAAGTAGATATGGCCCGTGTGTGTAGGAAGCACAGTTCTTTTGTTCTGAGTAAGCTCGCTGTTCGGACTCAATAGGAAACACCGTAGAGTAGAAGAGTGCCCTTTTCTCAAAAGCATAGTGTGTTTCTTGTAAGGCGAGCTAGCGTTTGTTTCCCTGTCCTAAATGGATTTGAATCACATGCAGTTTCTGGTCCAACGAGCAAGAGTTGTTTTCTGGTAAGAAGAGACACTATTGTGCTCCCATTGCCACACACAGTGCAAATAGGACTCACGTCTGTTCCCATCAAGTACAGTGTATTGGACTGAAGAGGAGCTAATGTTCTTGTCATTTTCCTAAGCATAGTTGAACTAGATATGGCCCGTGTGTGTAAGAAGCACAGTTCTTTTGTTCTGAGCAAGCTCGCTGTTCAGACCCCATAGGAAACACCTTAGAGTAGAAGAGTGCCCTTTTCTCAAAAGCATAGTGTGTTTCTTGTAAGGCGAGCTAGCGTTTGTTTCCCTGTCCTAAAGGGATTTGAATCACATGCAGTTTCTGGTCCAACGAGCAAGAGTTGTTTTCTGGTAAGAAGAGTCACTATTGCGCTCCCATTGTCATACACAGGGCAAATAGCACTGGTGTCTGTTCCCAGCATGTACAGTGTATTGGACTGAAGAGGATATACTGTTCTTGTCAGTCTCCTAAGCAGAGTTGAACTAGATATGCCCGTGTGTGTAAGAAGCACAGTTCTTTTGTTGTGAGCAAGCTCACTCTTCGGACCCAAGAGGAAACACATTAGAGTAGAAGAGTGCTCTTTCCTAAAAAGCAGAGTTTGTTTTTTGTAAGGCGAGCTAGCGTTTGTTTCTCAGTCCTAAATGGAGTTGAATCACATGCAGTTTCTGGTCCTATGAGCAATAGTTGTTTTCGGGTAAGAAGAGTCACTATTGTGCTCCCATTGTCATACAAAAAGCAAATAACACTGTCGTCTGTTCCCAGCATGTACACTGTATTGGACTGAAGAGGATCTACTGTACTTGTCAGTTTCCTAAGCAGAATTGAACTAGATATGGCCGTGTGTGTAGGAAGCACAGTTCTTTTGTTCTGAGCAAGCTCACTGTTCTGGCCCTATAGGAAAAACAGTAGAGTAGAAGAGTGCTCTTTTCTCAAAAGCAGAGTGTGTTGCTTGTAAGGTGAGCTAGCCTTTGTTTTCCAGTCCTAAATGGAGTTGAATCACATGCTGTTGTTGGTCCCACGAGCAAGAGTTGTTTTCTGGTAAGGAAAGTCACTATTGTGCTCCCATTGCCATGCACAGTGCAAAGAGCACTCGCGTCTGATCCCAGCTAGTACAATGTATTGTACTGAAGAGGAGGTATTGTTCTTGTCAGTTTCCTAAGCAGAGTTGAACTAGATATGGACTGTGTGTGTAGGAAGCACAGTTCTTTTGTTCTGAGCAAGCTCACTGTTCGGACCCCATAGGAAAAACATTAGAGTAGAAGAGTGCTCTTTCCTAAAAAGCAGAGTTTGTTTTTTGTAAGGCGAGCTAGCGTTTGTTTCCCAGTCCTAAATGGAGTTGAATCACATGCAGTTTCTGGTCCTACGAGCAATAGTTGTTTTCTGGTAAGAAGAGTCACTATTGTGCTCCCATTGTCATACAAAAAGCAAATAGCACTGTCGTCTGTTCCCAGCATGTACAGTGTATGGACTGAAGAGGATCTACTGTTCTTGTCAGTTTCCTAAGCAGAATTGAACTAGATATGGCCATGTGTGTAGGAAGCACAGTTCTTTTGTTCTGAGCAAGCTCACTGTTTTGGCCCTATAGGAAACACAGTAGAGTAGAAGAGTGCTCTTTTCTCAAAAGCAGAGTGTGTTGCTTGTAAGGCGAGCTAGCCTTTGTTTTCCAGTCCTAAATGGAGTTGAATCACATGCTGTTGTTGGTCCCACGAGCAAGAGTTGTTTTCTGGTAAGGAAAGTCACTATTGTGCTCCCATTGCCATGCACAGTGCAAAGAGCACTCGCGTCTGATCCCAGCTAGTACAATGTATTGTACTGAAGAGGAGGTATTGTTCTTGTCAGTTTCCTAAGCAGAGTTGAACTAGATATGGACTGTGTGTGTAGGAAGCACAGTTCTTTTGTTCTGAGCAAGCTCACTGTTCGGACCCCATAGGAAACACATTAGAGTAGAAGAGTGCTCTTTTCTCAAAAGCAGAGTGTGTTTCTTGTAAGGTGAGCTAGCGTTTGTTTCCCAGTCCTAAATGGAGTTGAATCCCATGCAGTTTTTCGTCCTATGAGCAAGACTTTTTTTCTGGTAAGAAGAGTCACTATTGCGCTCCCATTGCCATACACACTGCAAATAGCACTCGCGTCTGTTCCCAGCAAGTAATGTGTATTGGATTGAAGAGGAGCTACTGTTCTTGTCAGATTCCTAAGCAGAGTTGAACTAGATATGGCCCGTGTGTGCAGGAAGCACAGTTCTTTTGTTCTGAGCAAGCTCACTTTTCGGACCCCATAGGAAGCACATTAGAGTAGAAGAGTGCTCTTTTCTAAAAAGCAGAGTGTGTTTCTTGTAAGGAGAGGTTGCGTTTGTTTCCCAGTCCTAAATGGAGTTGAATCACATGCAGTTTCTGGTCCTACGAGCAAGAGTTGTTTTCTGGTAAGAAGAGTCACTATTGCGCTCCCATTGTCATACACAGGGAAAGTAGCACTGGCGTCTGTTCCCAGCATGTACAGTGTATTGGACTGAAGAGGATCTACTGTTCTTGTCAGTTTCCTAAGCAGAATTGAACTAGGTATGGCCGTGTGTGTATGAAGCACAGTTCTTTTGTTCTGAGCAAGCTCACTCTTTTGGCCCTATAGGAAACACAGTAGAGTAAAAGAGTGCTCTTTTCTCAAAAGCAGAGTGTGTTTGTTGTATGGAGAGCTTACGTTTGTTTCCCAGTCCTAAATGGAGTTGAATCACATGCAGTTTTTGATCCCACGAGCAAGAGTTGTTTTCTGGTAAGGAAAGTCACTATTCGCTCCCTTTCTCATACATAGTGCAAATAGCACACGTGTATTTTCCCAGCAAGTACAGTGTATTGGACTGAAGAGGAGCTACTGTTCTTGTAAGATTCCTAAGCAGAGTTGAACTAGATATTGCCCGTGTGTGTAGGAAGCACAGTTCTTTTGTTCTGAGCAAGTTCAATGTTCTGGCCCTATAGGAAACACATTTGAGTAGAATAGTGCTCTTTTCTCAAAAGCAGAGTGTGTTTCTTGTAAGGAGAGCTAGCGTTTGTTTCCCAGTCCTAAATGGAGTTGAATCCCATGCAGTTTCTGGTCCTACGAGCAAGAGTTGTTTTCTGGTAAGAAGAGTCACTATTGTGCTCCCATTGTCATACATAGGGCAAATAGCACTGGGGTCTGTTCCCAGCATGTACAGTGTATTGGAAGGAAGAGGATCTACTGTTCTGGTCAGATTCCTAAGCAGAGTTGAACTAGATATGGCCCGTGTGTGTAGGAAGCACAGTTTTTTTGTTCTGAGGAAGCTCACTTTTCGGACCCCATAGGAAACACATTAGAGTAGAAGAGTGCTCTTTTCTAAAAAGCAGAGTGTGTTTCTTGTAAGGAGAGCTTGCGTTTGTTTCCACGTCCTAAATGGAGTTGAATCACATGCAGTTTCTGGTCCTACGAGCAAGAGCTGTTTTCTGGTAAGAAGAGTCACTATTGTGCTCCCATTGTCATACACAGTGCAAATAGCACTGGCGTCTGGTCCCAGCATGTACAGTGTATTGGACTGAAGGGGATCTACTGTTCTTGTCAGTTTCCTAAGCAGAATCGAACAAGATATGGGCGTGTGTGTAGGAAGCACATTATTTTGTTCTGAGCAAGCTCACTGTTTTGGCCCTATAGGATAAACAGCAGAGTAGATGAGTGTTCTTTTCTCAAAAGTAGAGTGTGTTTCTTGTAAGGCGAGCTAGCGTTTGTTTGCCAGTCCTAAATGGAGTTGAATCACATGCAATTGTTTCTCCCACGAGTAAGAGTTGTTTTCTGGTAAGAAAAGTCACTATTGTGCTCCCATTGCCACACAGTGCAAATAGCACTCCCGCCTGTTCCCAGCAAGTACAGTGTATTGGACTGAAGATGAGCTACTGTTCTTGTCAGTTTCCTAAGCAGAGTAAACTATATATGGCACGTGTGTGTAGGAAGCACAGTTCTTTTGTTCTGAGCAAGCTCACTGTTCGGACACCATAGGAAACACAGTAGAGTAGAAGAGTGCTCTTTTCTCAAAAGCAGAGTGTGTTTCTTGTAAGGCGAGCTAGCATTTGTTTCCCAGTCCTAAATGGGAGTAGAATCACCTGCATTTTCTGGTCCTACGAGCAAGAGTTGTTTTCTGGTAAGAAGAGTCACTATTGCGCTTCCACTGTCATACACAGGGAAAATATCACTGGCGTCTGTTCCCAGCATGTGCAGTGTATTGGACTGAAGAGGAGCTACTGTTCTTGTCAGTTTCCTAAGCAGAGTTGAACTAGATATGGCCGTGTGTGTAGGAAGCACAGTTCTTTTGTTCTGAGCAAGCTCACTGTTCGGACCCCATAGGAAACACAGTAGAGTAGAAGAGTGCTCTTTTCTCAAAAGCAGAGTGTGTTTCTTGTAAGGCGAGCTAGCGTTTGTTTCCCAGTCCTAAATGGGAGTTGAATCACATGCAGTTTCTGGTCTTACGAGCAAGAATTGTTTACTGGTAAGAAGAGTCACTATTGTGCTCCCACTGTCATACACAGGGCAAATAGCACTGGCGTCTGTTCCCAGCAAGTACAGTGTATTGGACTGAAGAGGAGCTACTGTTCTTGTCAGTTTCCTAAGCAGAGTTGAACTAGATATGGCCCGTGTGTGTAGGAAGCACAGTTCTTTTGTTCTAAGCAAGCACGCTGTTCGGACCACATAGAAAACACCGTAGAGTAGAAGAGTGCCCTTTTCTCAAAAGCATAGTGTGTTTCTTGTAAGGCGAGCTAGTGTTTGTTTCCCTGTCCTAAATGGATTTGAATCACATGCAGTTTCTGGTCCAACGAGCAAGAGTTGTTTGCTGGTAAGAAGAGTCACTATTGTGCTCCCATTGTCATACACAGGGCAAATAGCACTCGCGTCTGATCCCAGCTAGTACAATGTATTGTATTGAAGAGGAGGTATTGTTCTTGTCAGTTTCCTAAGCAGAGTTGAACTAGATATGTACTGTGTGTGTAGGAAGCACAGTTCTTTTGTTCTGAGCAAGCTCACTGTTCGGACCCCATAGGAAACACATTAGAGTAGAAGAGTGCTCTTTCCTAAAAAGCATAGTGTGTTTCTTGTAAGGCGAGCTAGTGTTTTTTTTTTCCAGTCCTAAATGGAGTTGAATCACATGCAGTTTCTGGTCCAACGAGCAAGAGTTGTTTGCTGGTAAGAAGAGTCACTATTGTGCTCCCATTGTCATACACAGGGCAAATAGCACTCGCGTCTGATCCCAGCTAGTACAATGTATTGTATTGAAGAGGAGGTATTGTTCTTGTCAGTTTCCTAAGCAGAGTTGAACTAGATATGTACTGTGTGTGTAGGAAGCACAGTTCTTTTGTTCTGAGCAAGCTCACTGTTCGGACCCCATAGGAAACACATTAGAGTAGAAGAGTGCTCTTTCCTAAAAAGCATAGTGTGTTTCTTGTAAGGCGAGCTAGTGTTTTTTTTTTCCAGTCCTAAATGGAGTTGAATCACATGCAGTTTCTGGTCCTACGAGCAATAGTTGTTTTCTGGTAAGAAGAGTCACTATTGTGCTCCCATTGTCATACAAAAAGCAAATAGCACGGTCGTCTGTTCCCAGCATGTACAGTGTATTGGACTGAAGAGGATCTACTGTTCTTGTCAGTTTCCTAAGCAGAATTGAACTAGATATGGCCGTGTGTGTAGGAAGCACAGTTCTTTTGTTCTGAGCAAGCTCACTGTTCTGGCCCTATAGGAAACACAGTAGAGTAGAAGAGTGCTCTTTTCTCAAAAGCAGATTGTGTTGCTTGTAAGGCGAGCTAGCTTTTTTTTCCAGTCCTAAATGGAGTTGAATCACATGCAGTTGTTGGTCCCACGAGCAAGAGTTATTTTCTGGTAAGGAAAGTCACTATTGTGCTCCCATTGCCATGCACAGTACAAAGAGCACTCGCGTCTGATCCCAGCAAATACAGTGTATTGTACTGAAGATTAGGTATTGTTCTTGTCAGTTTCCTAAGCAGAGTTGAACTAGATATGGACCGTGTGTGTAGGAAGCACAGTTCTTTTGTTCTGAGCAAGCTGACTGTTCGGACCCCAATGAAAACACAGTAGAGTAGAAGAGTGCTCTTTTCTCAAAAGCAGAGTGTGTTTCTTGTAAGGAGAGCTAGCGTTTGTTTCCCAGTTCTAAATGGAGTTGAATCACATGCAGTTTCTGGTCCTATGAGCAAGAGTTTTTTCTGGTAATAAGAGTCATTATTGCGCTCCCATTGTCATACACAGGGCAAATAGCACAGGCCTCTGTTCCCAGCATGTACAGTGTATTGGACTGAAATGGATTTACTATTCTTGTCAGTTTCCTAAGCAGAGTTGAACTAGATATGGACCATGTGTGTAGGAAGCACAGTTCTTTTGTACTCAGCAAGCTCACTGTTCTGGCCTTATAGGAAACACAGTAGAGTAGAAGAGTGCTCTTTCCTCAAAAGCAGAGTGTGTTACTTGTAAGGCGAGCTAGCGTTTGTTTCCCAGTCCTAAATGGAGTTGAATCACATGCAGTTTCCGTTCCTACGAGCAAGAGTTGTTTTCTGGTAAGGAAAGTCACTATTGGGCTCCCATTGCCGTACACAGTGCAAATAGCACTCGCGTCTGTTCCCAGCAAGTACAATGTATTGGACTGAAGAGGAGCTACTGTTCTTGTCAGTTTCCTAAGCAGAGTTGAACTAGATATGGACCATGTGTGTAGGAAGCACAGTTCTTTTGTACTCAGCAAGCTCACTGTTCTGGCCTTATAGGAAACACAGTAGAGTAGAAGAGTGCTCTTTCCTCAAAAGCAGAGTGTGTTACTTGTAAGGCGAGCTAGCGTTTGTTTCCCAGTCCTAAATGGAGTTGAATCACATGCAGTTTCCGTTCCTACGAGCAAGAGTTGTTTTCTGGTAAGGAAAGTCACTATTGGGCTCCCATTGCCGTACACAGTGCAAATAGCACTCGCGTCTGTTCCCAGCAAGTACAATGTATTGGACTGAAGAGGAGCTACTGTTCTTGTCAGTTTCCTAAGCAGAATTGAACTAGTTATGGCCCGTGTGTAGGAAGCACAGTTCTTTTGTTCTGAGCAAGCTCACTGTTCTAGCCCTATAGGAAACACAGTAGAGTAGAAGAGTGCTCTTTTCTCAAAAGCAGAGTGTGTTTCTTGTAAGGCGAGCTCGTATTTGTTTCCCAGTCCTAAATGGAGTTGAATCACATGCAGTTTCTGGTCCTACGAGCAAGAGTTTTTTCTGGTATGAAGAGTCACTATTGCGCTCCCATTGTCATACACAGTGCAAATAGCACTGGCGTCTGTACCCAGCATGTACAGCGTATTGGACTGAAGAGGATCTACTGTTCTTTTCAGTTTCCTAAGCAGAGTTGAACTAGATATGGCCCGTGTGTGTAGGAAGCGCAGTTCATTTGTTCTGAGCAATCTCACTGTTCTGACCCCATAGGAAACACAGTAGAGTAGAAGAGTGCTCTTTTCTCAAAAGCAGAGTGTGTTTCTTGTAAGGCGAGCTAGCGTTTGTTTCCCAGTCCTAAATAGAGTTGAATCACGTGCAGTTTCTGGTCATACGAGCAAGAGTTGTTTTCTAGTAAGAAGAGTCACTATTGTGCTCCTTTTGTCACACACAGGGCAAATAGCACTGGCGTCTCTTCCCAGCATGTACAGTCTATTGGACTGAAGAGGTTCTACTGTTCTTGTCAGTTTCCTAAGCAGAATTGAACAAGATATGGCCCGTGTGTGTAGGAAGCACAGTTCTTTTGTTCTGAGCAAGCTCACATTTCGAACCCCATATGAAACACAGTAGAGTAGAAGAGTGCTCTTTTCTCAAAAGCAGAGTGTGTTTCTTGTAAGGCGAGCTAGCGTTTGTTTCCCAGTCCTAAATGGAGTTGAAATACACTTGCAGTTTCTGGTCTTACGAGCAAGAGTTCTTTTCTGGTTTTGAAGAGTCACTATTGTGCTCCCTTTGCCATACACCGTGCAAATAGCCCTCGCCTCTGTTCCCAGCAAGTACAGTGTATTGGACTGAAGAGGAGCAACCGTTCTTGTCAGTTTCCTAAGCAGAGTTGTACGAGATATGGCCCATGTGTGTAGGAAGCACAGTTCTTTTGTACTCAGCAAGCTCACTGTTCTGGCCCTATAGGAAACACAGTAGAGTAGAAGAGTGCTCTTTCCTCAAAAGCAGAGTGTGTTTTTTGTAAGGCAAGCTAGCGTTTGTTTCCCAGTACTAAATGGAGTTGAATCACATGCAGTTTCCATTCCTACGAGCAAGAGTTGTTTTCTGGTAAGGAAAGTCACTCTTGCACTCCCATTGCCATACACAGTGCAAATAGCACTCGCGTCTGTTCCCAGCAAGTACAGTGTATTGGACTGAAGAGGAGCTACTGTTCTTGTCAGTTTCCCAAGCAGAATTGAACTAGATATGGCCCGTGTGTGTAGGAAGCACAGTTCTTTTGTTCTGAGCAAGCTCACTGTTTGTACCCCCATTAAAAACAAAGTAGAGTAGAAGAGTGCTCTTTTCTCAAAAGCAGAGTGTGTTTCTTGTAAGGCGAGCTAGCGATTGTTTCCCAGTCCTAAATGGAGTTGAATCACATGCAGTTTCTGGTCCTGCGAGCAAGAGTTGTTTTCTGGTAAGAAGAGTTACTATTGCGCCCCCTTTGCCTTACACAGTGCAAATAGCACTGGCGTCTGTACCCAGCATGTACAGTGTATTGGACTGAAGAGGATCTACTGTTCTTGTCAGTTTCCTAAGCAGAATTGAACTAGATATGGCTCGTGTGTGTAGGAAGCACAGTTCTTTTGTTCTGAGCAAGCTCACTGTTCTAGCCCTATAGGAAACACAGTAGAGTAGAAGAGTGCTCTTTTCTCAAAAGCAGAGTGTGTTTCTTGTAAGGAGAGCTAGCGTTTGTTTCCCAGTTCTAAATGGAGTTGAATCACATGCAGTTTCTGGTCCTACGAGCAAGAGTTTTTTCCTGTAATAAGAGTCACTATTGCGCTCCCATTGTCATACACAGGGCAAATAGCACGGGTCTCTGTTCCCAGCATGTACAGTGTATTGGACTGAAATGGACCTACTGTTCTTGTCAGGTTCCTTAGCAGAGTTGAACTAGATATGGACCATGTGTAGGAAGCACAGGTTTTTTGTACTCAGCAAGCTCACTGTTCTGGCCCTATAGGAAACACAGTAGAGTAGAAGAGTGCTCTTTCCTCAAAAGCAGAGTGTGTTTTTTTTAAGGCGAGCTAGCGTTTGTTTCACAGTCCTAAATGGAATTGAATCCCATGCAATTTCCGTTCCTACGAGCAAGAGTTGTTTTCTGGTAAGGAAAGTCACTCTTGCGCTCCCATTGCCACATACAGTGCAAATAGCACTCGCGTCTGTTCCCAGCAAGTACAGTGTTTTGGACTGAAGAGGAGCTACTGTTCTTGTCAGTTTCCTAAGCAGAATTAAACTAAATAAGGCCCGTGTGTGTAGCAAGCACAGTTCTTTTGTTCTGAGCAAGCTCACTGTTTGGACCCCATAGGAAACACAGAAGAGTAGAAGAGTGTTCTTTTCTCAAAAGCAGGGTGTGTTTCTTGTAGGGCAAGCTAGCGTTTGTTTCCCAGTCCTAAATGGAGTTGAATCACATGCAGTTTCTGGTCCTACGAGCAAGAGTTGTTTTCTGGTAAGAAGAGTCACTATTGCGCTCCCATTGCCATACACAGTGCAAATAGCACTGGCGTCTGTACCCAGCATGTACAGTGTATTGGACTGAAGAGGATCTACTGTTCTTTTCAGTTTCCTAAGCAGAGTTGAACTAGATATGGCCCTTGTGTGTAGGAAGCACAGTTCTTTTGTTCTGAGCAATCTCACTGTTCCGACCCCATAGGAAACACAATAGAGTAGAAGAGTGTTCTTTCTCAAAAGCAGAGTGTGTTTCTTGTAAGGCGAGCTAGCGTTTGTTTCGCAGTCCTAAATAGAGTTGAATCACATGCAGTTTCTGGTCATACGAGCAAGAGTTGTTTTCTGGTAAGAAGAGTCACTATTGCGCTCCCATTGTCACACACAGGGCAAATAGCACTGGCGTCTGTTCCCAGCATGTACAGTGTATTGGACTGAAGAGGTTCTACTGTTCTTGTCAGTTTCCTAAGCAGAATTGAACAAGATATGGCCCGTGTGTGTAGGAAGCACAGTTCTTTTGTTCTGAGCTAGCTCACATTTGGAACTCCATAGGAAACACAGTAGAGTAGAAGAGTGCATTTTTCTCAAAAGCAGATTGTGTTTCTTGTAAGGCGAGCTAGCGTTTGTTTCCCAGTCCTAAATGGAGTTGAATCACATGCAGTTTCTGGTCCTACGAGCAAGAGTTGTATTCTGGTAAGAAGAGTCACTATTGCGCTCCCATTTCCATACACAGTGCAAATAGCACTGGAATCTGTACCCAGCATGTACAGCGTATTGGACTGAAGAGGATCTACTGTTCTTTTCAGTTTCCTAAGCAGAGTTGAACTAGATATGGCCCGTGTGTGTAGGAAGCACAGTTCTTTTGTTCTGAGCAAGCTCACTGTTCGGACCCTATAGGAAACACAGTAGAGTAGAAGAGTGCTCTTTTCTCAAAAGCAGAGTGTGTTTCTTGTAAGGCGAGCTAGCGTTTGTTTCCCAGTCCTAAATAGAGTTGAATCACATGCAGTTTCTGGTCCTACGAGCAAGAGTTGTTTTCTGGTAAGAAGAGTCACTATTGCGCTCCCATTGTCACACACAGGGCAATAGCACTGGCGTCTGTTCTCAGCATGTACAGTCTATTTGACTGAAGAGGTTCTACTGTTCTTGTCAGTTTCCTAAGCAGAATTGAACAAGATATGGCCCGTGTGTGTAGGAAGCACAGTTCTTTTGTTCTGAGCAAGCTCACTGTTCGGACCCCATAGGAAACACAGTAGAGTAGAAGAGTGCTCTTTTCTTAAAAGCAGAGTGTGTTTCTTGTAAGGCGAACTAGCGTTTGTTTCCCAGTCCTAAATAGAGTTGAATCACATGCAGTTTCTGGTCCTACGAACAAGAGTTTTTTCTGGTAAGAAGAGTCACTATTGCGCTCCCATTGTCATACTCAGGGCAAATAGCACTGGCCTCTGTTCCCAGGATGTACAGTGTATTGTACTGAAGAGGATCTACTGTTCTTGTCAGATTCATAAGCAGAGTTGAACTGGATATGGCCCATGTGTGTAAAAAGCACAGATATTTTGTACTCAGCAAGCTCACTGTTCTGGCCCAATAGGAAACACAATAGAGTAGAAGAGTGCTCTTTCCTCAAAAGCAGAGTGTGTTTTTGTAAGGCGAGCTAGCGTTTGTTTTGCAGTCATAAATGGAGTTGAATCACATGCAGTTTCCGTTCCTAAGAGCAAGAGTTGTTTTCTGGTAAGGAAAGTCACTATTGCGCTCCCATTGCCATACACAGTGCAAATAGCACTCGCGTCTGTTCCCAGCAAGTACAGTGTATTGTACTGAAGAGGATCTACTGTTCTTGTCAGTTTCCTAAGCAGAGTTGAACTAGATATGGCCTGTGTGTGTAGGAAGCACAGTTATTTTGTTCTGAGCAAGCTCACTGTTCGGACCCCATAGGAAACACAGTAGAGTAGAAGAGTGCTCTTTTATCAAAAGCAGAGTGTATTTCTTGTAAGGCGAGCTAGCGTTTGTTTCCCAGTTCTAAATGGAGTTGAATCAAATGCAGTTTTTGGTCCTACGAGCAAGAGTTGTTTTCTGGTAAGAAGAGTCACTATTGCGCTCCCTTTGCCATACATAGTGCAAATAGCCCTCTCGTCTGTTCCCAGCAAGTACAGTGTATTGGACTGAAGAGGAGCTACTGTTCTTGTCAGTTTCCTAAGCAGAGTTGAACTAGATATGGCCCGTGTGTGTAGGAAGCACAGTTCTTTTGTTCTCAGCAAGCTCACTGTTCGGACCATATAGAAAACACAGTAGAGTAGACGAGTGCTCTTTTCTCAAAAGCAGAGTGTGTTTCTTGTAAGGCGAGCTAGCGTTTGTTTCCCAGTCCTAAATGTAGTTGAATCAAATGTAGTTTTTGGTCCTACGAGCAAGAATTGTTTTCTGGTAATAAGAGTCACTATTGTGCTCCCATTGCCATACATAGTACAAATAACACTCGCGTCTGTTTCCAGCAAGTACCGTGTATTGGTCTGAAGAGGAGCTACTGTTCATGTCAGTTTCCTAAGCAAAGTTGAACTAAATAATTCCCGTGTGTGTAGGAAGCACAGTTCTTTGGTATGAGCAAGCTCACTGTTCGAACCCCATAGGAAACACAGTAGAGGGAAGAGTGCTCTTTTCTCAAAAGCAGAGTGTGTTTCTTGTAAGGCGAGCTAGCGTTTGGTTCCCAGTAATAAATGGAGTTGAAATACACATGCAGTTTCTGGTCCTACCAGCAAGAGATGTTTTCTGGTTAGAAGAGTCACTATTGCTCTCCCTTTGCCATACACAGTGCAAATAGCACTCGCATCTGTTCCCAGCAAGTACAGTGTATTGAACTGAAGAGGAGCTACTGTTCTTGTCAGTTTCCTAAGCAGAACTGAACTAGATATGGCCCGTGTGTGTAGGAAGCACAGTTCTTTTGTTCTGAGCAAGCTCACTGATTGGACCCCATAGGAAACACAGTAGAGTAGACGAGTGCTCTTTTCTCAAAAGCAGAGTGTGTTTCTTGTAAGGCGAGCTAGCATTTGTTTCCCTGTCCTAAATGGAGTTGAATCACATGCAGTTTCTGGTCCTACGAGCAAGAAATTTTTCTGGTAATAAGAGTCACTATTGTGCTCCCATTGTCATACTCAGGCAAATAGCACTGGCCTCTGTTCCCAGCATGTACAGTGTATTGGACTGAAGAGGAGCTACTGTTCTTGTCAGTTTCCTAAGCAGAGTTGAACTAGATATGGCCCGTGAGTGTAGGAAGCACAGTTCTTTTGTTCTCAGCAAGCTCACTGTTCGGACTCCATAGAAAACACAGTATAGTAGACGAGTGCTCTTTTCTCAAAAGCAGAGTGTGTTTCTTGTAAGGCGAGCTAGCGTTTGGTTCCCAGTCCTAAATGGAGTTGAATCAAATGTAGTTTTTGGTCCTACGAGCAAGAATTGTTTTCTGGTAATAAGAGTCACTATTGTGCTCCCATTGCCATTCATAGTACATATAACACTCGCGTATGTTTCCAGCAAGTACCGTGTATTTGTCTGAAGAGGAGCTACTGTTCATGTCAGTTTCCTAAGCAAAGTTGAACTAAATAAGGCCCGTGTGTGTAGGAAGCACAGTTCTTTTGTTCTGAGCAAGCTCACTGTTCGAACCCCATAGGAAACACAGTAGAGGGAAGAGTGCTCTTTTCTCAAAAGCAGAGTGTGTTTCTTGTAAGGCGAGCTAGCGTTTGTTTCCCAGTAATAAATGGAGTTGAAATACACATGCAGTTTCTGGTCCTACCAGCAAGAGATGTTTTCTGGTTAGCAGTGTCACTATTGCTCTCCCTTTGCCATACACAATGCAAATAGCCCACGCGTCTGTTCCCAGCAAATACAGTGTATTGGACTGAAGAGGATCTACTGTTCTTGTCAGTTTCCTAAGCAGAACTGAACTAGATATGGCCCGTGTGTGTAGGAAGCACAGTTCTTTTGTTCTGAGCAAGCTCACTGTTTAGACCCCAAAGGAAACACAGTAGAGTAGAAGAGTGCTCTTTTCTCAAAAGCAGAGTGTGTTTCTTGTAAGGCGAGCTAGCGTTTGTTTCCCAGTCCTAAATGGAGTTGAATCACATGCAGTTTCTGGTCATACGAGCAAGAGTTGTTTTCTGGTAAGAAGAGTCACTCTTGCGCTCCCATTTCCATACACAGTTCAAATAGCACTGGCGTCTGTACCCAGCATGTACAGTGTATTGGACTGAACTGGATTTACTGTTCTTGTCAGTTTCCTAAGCAGAATTGAACTAGATGTGGCCCGTGTGTGTAGGAAGCACAGTTCTTTTGTTCTGAGCAAGCTCACTGTTCTGGCCCTATAGGAAACACAGTAGAGCAGAAGAGTGCTCTTTTCTCAAAAGCAGAGTGTGTTTCTTGTAAGGCGAGCTACCGTTTGTTTCCCAGTCCTAAATGAAGTTGAATCACATGCAGTTTCCGTTCCTACGAGCAAGAGTTGTTTTCTGGTAAGGAAAGTCACTATTGTGCTCCCATTGCCATATACAGTGCAAATAGCACTCGCGTCTGTTCCCAGCAAGTACAGTGTATTGGACTGAAGAGGAGCTACTGTTCTTGTCAGTTTCCTAAGCAGAATTGAACTAGATATGGCCCGTGTGTGTAGGAAACACAGTTCTTTTGTTCTGAGCAAGCTCACTGTTTGGACCCCTTAGGAAACACAGTAGAGTAGGAGAGTGCTCTTTTCTCAAAAGCAGAGTGTGTTTCTTGTAAGGCGAGCTAGCGTTTGTTTTCCAGTCCTAAATGGAGTTGAATCACATGCAGGTTCTGTTCCTACGAGCAAGAGTTTTTTCTGGTAATAAGAGTCACTATTGTGCTCCCATTGTCATACTCATGGATGTACTGTGTATTGGACTGAAGAGGATCTACTGTTCTTGTCAGGTTCCTAAGCAGAGTTGAACTAGATATGGCCCATGTGTGTAGGAAGCACAGTTCTTTTGTACTCAGCAAGCTCACTGTTCTGGCCCTATAGGAAAAACAGTAGAGTAGAAGAGTGCTCTTTCCACAAAAGCAGAGTTTGTTTATTGTAAGGCGAGCTAGCATTTGTTTCGCAGTCCTAAATGGAGTTGAATCACATGCAGTTTCCGTTCTTGGGAGCAAGAGTTGTTTTCTGGTAAGGAAAGTCACTATTGTGCTCCCATTGCCATACACAGTGCAAATAGCACTCGCGTCTGTTCCCAGCAAGTACAGTGTATTGGACTGAAGAGGATCTACTGTTCTTGTCAGTTTCCTAAGCAGAACTGAACTAGATATGGCCCGTTTGTGTAGGAAGCACAGTTCTTTTGTTCTGAGCAAGCTCACTGTTTGGACCCCAAAGGAAACACAGTAGAGTAGAAGAGTGCTCTTTTCTCAAAAGCAGAGTGTGTTTCTTGTAAGGCGAGCTAGCGTTTGTTTCCCAGTCCTAAATGGAGTTGAATCACATGCAGTTTCTGGTCATACGAGCAAGAGTTGTTTTCTGGTAAGAAGAGTCACTATTGCGCTCCCATTTCCATACACAGTGCAAATAGCACTGGCGTCTGTACCCAGCATGTACAGTGTATTGGACTGAAGAAGATCTACTGTTCTTGTCAGTTTTCTAAGCAGAATTGAACTAGATATGGCCCGTGTGTGTAGGAAGCACAGTTCTTTTGTTCTGAGCAAGCTCACTGTTCTGGCCCTATAGGAAACACAGTAGAGTAGAAGAGTGCTCTTTTCTCAAAAGCAGAATGTGTTTCTTGTAAGGCGAGCTAGCGTTTGTTTCCCAGTCCTAAATGAAGTTGAATCACATGCAGTTTCCGTTCCTATGAGCAAGAGTTGTTTTCTGGTAAGGAAAGTCACTATTGTGCTCCCATTGCCATACACAGTGCAAATATCCCTCGCGTCTGTTCCCAGCAAGTACAGTGTATTGGACTGAAGAGGAGCTACTGTTCTTGTCAGTTTCCTAAGCAGAATTGAACTAGATATGGCCCGTGTGTAGGAAACACAGTTTTTCATTCTGAGCAAGCTCACTGTGTCGGACCCCATAGGAAACACAGTAGAGTAGAAGAGTGCTCTTTTCTCAAATGCAGAGTTGTTTCTTGTAAGGCGAGCTAGCGTTTGTTTCCCAGTCCTAAATGGAGTTGAATCACATGCAGTTTCTGTTCCTACGAGCAAGAGTTTTTTCTGGTAATAAGAGTCACTATTGTGCTCCCATTGTCATACTCATGGATGTACTGTGTATTGGACTGAAGAGGATCTACTGTTCTTGTCAGGTTCCTAAGCAGAGTTGAACGAGATATGGCCCAAGTGTGTAGGAAGCACAGTTCTTTTGTTCTGATCAAGCTCACTGTTTGAACCCCATAGGAAACACAGTAGAGAGAAGAGTGCTCTTTTCTCAAAGCAGAGTGTGTTTCTTGTAAGGCGAGCTACCGTTTGTTTCCCAGTCCTAAATGGAGTTGAATCAAATGCAGTTTTTGGTCCTACGAGCAAGAGTTGTTTTCTGGTAAGAAGAGTCACTATTGTGCTCCCATTGCCATACACAGTGCAAATAGCACTGGCGTCTGTACCCAGCATGTACAGTGTATTGGACTGAAGAGGATCTACTGTTCTTGTCAGTTTCCTAAGCAGAATTGAACTAGATATGGCCCGTGTGTGTAGGAAGCACAGTTCTTTTGTTCTGAGCAAGCTCACTGTTCTAGCCCTATAGGAAACACAGCAGAGTAGAAGAGTGCTCTTTTCTCAAAAGCAGAGTGTGTTTCTTGTAAGGCAAGGTAGCTTTTGTTTCCCAGTCCTAAATGGAGTTGAATCACATGCAGTTTCAGGTCCTACGAGCAAGAGTTTTTTCTGGTAATAAGAGTCACTATTGTGCTCCCATTGTCATACACAGGGCAAATAGCACTGGTCTCTGTTCTAAGCATGTACAGTGTATTGGACTGAAGAGGATCTACTGTTCTTGTCAGGTTCCTAAGCAGAGTTGAACTAGATATGGCCCATGTGTGTAGGAAGCAGAGTTCGTTTGTACTTAGCAAGCTCACTGTTCTGGCCCTATAGGAAACACAGTAGAGTAGAAGAGTGCTCTTTCCTCAAAAGCAGAGTGTGTTTCTTGTAAGGCGAGCTACCGTTTGTTTCCCAGTCCTAAATGGAGTTGAATCCCATGCAGTTTCTGGTCATACGAGCAAGAGTTGTTTTCTGGTAAGAAGAGTCACTATTGCGCTCCCATTTCCATACACAGTGCAAATAGCACTGGCGTCTGTACCCAGCATGTACAGTGTATTGGACTGAAGAGGATCTACTGTTCTTGTCAGTTTTCTAAGCAGAATTGAACTAGATATGGCAAGTGTGTGTAGGAAGCACAGTTCTTTTGTTCTGAGCAAGCTCACTGTTCTGGCCCTATAGGAAACACAGTAGAGTAGAAGAGTGCTCTTTTCTCAAAAGCAGAGTGTGTTTCTTGTAAGGCGAGCTAGCGTTTGTTTCCCAGTCCTAAATAAAGTTGAATCACATGCAGTTTCCGTTCCTACGAGCAAGAGTTGTTTTCTGGTAAGGAAAGTCACTATTGTGCTCCCATTGCCATACACAGTGCAAATAGCACTCGCGTCTGTTCCCAGCAAGTACAGTGTATTGGACTGAAGAGGAGCTACTGTTCCTGTCAGTTTCCTAAGCAGAATTGAACTAGATATGGCCCGTGTGTAGGAAACACAGTTCTTTTGTTCTGAGCAAGCTCACTGTGTTGGACCCCATAGGAAACACAGTAGAGTAGAAGAGTGCTCTTTTCTCAAAAGCAGAGTGTGTTTCTTGTAAGGCGAGCTAGCGTTTGTTTCCCAGTCCTAAATGGAGTTGAATCACATGTAGTTTCTGTTCCTACGAGCAAGAGTTTTTTCTGGTAATAAGAGTCACTATTGTGCTCCCATTGTCATACTCATGGATGTACTGTGTATTGGACTGAAGAGGAGCTACTGTTCTTGTCAGGTTCCTAAGCAGAGTTGAACTAGATATGGCCCAAGTGTGTAGGAAGCACAGTTCTTTTGTACTCAGCAAGCACACTGTTCTGGCCCTATAGGAAACACAGTAGAGTAGAAGAGTGCTCTTTCCTCAAAAGCAGAGTGTGTTTCTTGTAAGGCGAGCTAGCGTTTGTTTCCCAGTCCTAAATGGAGTTGAATCACATGCAGTTTCCATTCCTACGAGCAAGAATTGTTTTCTGGTAAGGAAAGTCACTATTTTGCTCCCGTTGCCGGACATAGTGCAAAAAGCACTCGCGTCTGTTCCCAGCAAGTACAGTATATTGGACTGAAGAGGAGCTACTGTTCTTGTCAGTTTCCTAGGCAGAATTGAACTAGATATGGCCCGTGTGTGTAGGAAGCACAGTTCTTTTGTTCTGAGCAAGCTCACTGTTTGGACCCCATAGGAAACACAGTAGAGTAGAAGAGTGCTCTTTTCTCAAAAGCAGAGTGTGTTTCTTGTAAGGCGAGCTAGCGTTTGTTTCCCAGTCCTAAATGGAGTTGAATCACATGCAGTTTCTGGTCCTACAAGCAAGAGTTGTTTTCTGGTAAGAAAAGTCACTATTGCGCTCCCATTGCCATACACAGTGCAAATAGCACTGGCGTCTGTACCCAGCATGTACAGTGTATTGGACTGAAGAGGAGCTACTGTTCTTGTCAGTTTCCTAACCAGAATTGAACTAGATATGGCCCGTGTGTGTAGGAAGCACAGTTCTTTTGTTCTCAGCAAGCTCACATTTCGAACCCCATAGAAAACACAGTAGAGTAGAAGAGTGCATTTTTCTCAAAAGCAGAGTGTATTTCTTGTAAGGTGAGCTAGAGTTTGTTTCCCAGTCCTAAATGGAGTTGAAATACACATGCAGTTTCTGGTCCTACGAGCAAGAGTTGTTTTCTGGTAAGAAGAGTCACTATTGCGCTCCCTTTGCCATACATAGTGCAAATAGCCCTCGCGTCTGTTCCCAGCAAGTACAGTGTATTGGACTGAAGAGGAGCTACTGTTCTTGTCAGTTTCCTAAGCAGAGTTGAACTAGATATGGTCCATGTGTGTAGGAAGCACAGTTCTTTTGTTCTGAGCAAGATCACTGTTCGGACCCCATAGGAAACAAATTAGAGTAGAAGAGTGCTCTTTTCTCAAAAGCAGAGTGTGTTTCTTGTAAGGTGAGCTAGCGTTTGTTTCCCAGTCCTAAATGGAGTTGAATCCCATGCAGTTTTTCGTCCTATGAGCAAGAGTTTTTTTCTGGTAAGAAGAGTCACTATTGCGCTCCCATTGCCATACACACTGCAAATAGCACTCGCGTCTGTTCCCAGCAAGTAATGTGTATTGGACTGAAGAGGAGCTACTGTTCTTGTCAGATTCCTAAGCAGAGTTGAACTAGATATGGCCCGTGTGTGCAGGAAGCACAGTTCTTTTGTTCTGAGCAAGCTCACTCTTTTGGTTCTATAGGAAACACAGTAGAGTAGAAGAGTGCTCTTTTCTCAAAAGCAGAGTGTGTTTCTTGTATGGAGAGCTTACGTTTGTTTCCCAGTCCTAAATGGAGTTGAATCACATGCAGTTTTTGATCCCACGAGCAAGAGTTGTTTTCTGGTAAGGAAAGTCACTATTTGCGCCTTTTCTCATACATAGTGCAAATAGCACACGTGTATTTTCCCAGCAAGTACAGTGTATTGGACTGAAGAGGAGCTACTGTTCTTGTCAGATTCCTAAGCAGAGTTGAACTAGATATTGCCCGTGTGTGTAGGAAGCACAGTTCTTTTGTTCTGAGCAAGTTCAATGTTCTGGCCCTATAGGAAACACATTTGAGTAGAATAGTGCTCTTTTCTCAAAAGCAGAGTGTGTTTCTTGTAAGGAGAGCTAGCGTTTGTTTCCCAGTCCTAAATGGAGTTGAATCCCATGCAGTTTCTGGTCCTACGACAAGAGTTGTTTTCTGGTAAGAAGAGTCACTATTGTGCTCCCACTGTCATACACAGGGCAAATAGCACTGGGGTCTGTTCCCAGCATGTACAGTGTATTGGAAGGAAGAGGATCTACTGTTCTGGTCAGATTCCTAAGCAGAGTTGAACTAGATATGGCCCGTGTGTGTAGGAAGCACAGTTTTTTTGTTCTGAGGAAGCTCACTTTTCGGACCCCATAGGAAACACATTAGAGTAGAAGAGTGCTCTTTTCTAAAAAGCAGAGTGTGTTTCTTGTAAGGAGAGCTTGCGTTTGTTTCTGAGTCCTAAATGGAGTTGAATCACATGCAGTTTCTGGTCCTACGAGCAAGAGCTGTTTTCTGGTAAGAAGAGTCACTATTGTGCTCCCATTGTCATACACAGTGCAAATAGCACTGGCGTCTGGTCCCAGCATGTACAGTGTATTAGACTGAAGGGGATCTACTGTTCTTGTCAGTTTCCTAAGCAGAATCGAACAAGATATGGGCGTGTGTGTAGGAAGCACATTATTTTGTTCTGAGCAAGCTCACTGTTTTGGCCCTATAGGAAAAACAGCAGAGTAGATGAGTGTTATTTTCTCAAAAGTAGAGTGTGTTTCTTGTAAGGCGAGCTAGCGTTTGTTTGCCAGTCCTAAATGGAGTTGAATCACATGCAATTGTTTCTCCCACGAGTAAGAGTTGTTTTCTGGTAAGAAAAGTCACTATTGTGCTCCCATTGCCACACAGTGCAAATAGCACTCCCGCCTTTTCCCAGCAAGTACAGTGTATTGGACTGAAGAGGAGCTACTGTTCTTGTCAGTTTCCTAAGCAGAGTTGAACTAGATATGGCCCGTGTGTGTAGGAAGCACAGTTCTTTTGTTCTCAGCAAGCTCACTGTTCGGACCCCATAGAAAACACAGTGGAGTAGAAGAGTGCTCTTTTCTCCAAAGCAGACTGTTCTTCTTGTAAGGCGAGCTAGCGTTTGATTCCCAGTCCTAAATGGAGTTGAATCACATGCAGTTTCTGGTCATACGACCAAGAGTTGTTTTCTGGAAAGAAGAGTCACTATTGCGCTCCCATTGTCATACACAGTGCAAATAGCACTGGCGTCTGTACCCAGCATGTACAGTGTATTGGACTGAAGAGGATCTACTGTTCTTGTCAGTTTCCTAAGCAGAATTGAACTAGATATGGCCCGGGTGTGTAGGAAGCACAGTTCATTTGTTCTGAGCAAGCTCACTGTTCTAGCCCTATAGGAAACACAGTAGAGTAGAAGAGTGCTCTTTTCTCAAAATCAGAGTGTGTTTCTTGTAAGGAGAGCTATCGTTTGTTTCCCAGTTCTAAATGGAGTTGAATCACATCCAGTTTCTGGTCCTATGAGCAAGAGTTTTTTCTGGTAATAAGAGTCATTATTGCGCTCCCATTGTCATACACAGGGCAAATAGCACAGGCCTCTGTTCCCAGCATGTACAGTGTATTGGACTGAAATGGATTTACTATTCTTGTCAGTTTCCTAAGCAGAGTTGAACTAGATATGGACCATGTGTGTAGGAAGCACAGTTCTTTTGTACTCAGCAAGCTCACTGTTCTGGCCTTATAGGAAACACAGTAGAGTTGAAGAGTGCTCTTTCCTCAAAAGCAGAGTGTGATACTTGTAAGGCGAGCTAGCGTTTGTTTCCCAGTCCTAAATGGAGTTGAATCACATGCAGTTTCCGTTCCTACGAGCAAGAGTTGTTTTCTGGTAAGGAAAGTCACTATTGGGCTCCCATTGCCGTACACAGTGCAAATAGCACTCGCGTCTGTTCCCAGCAAGTACAATGTATTGGACTGAAGAGGAGCTACTGTTCTTGTCAGTTTCCTAAGCAGAATTGAACTAGTTATGGCCCGTGTGTAGGAAGCACAGTTCTTTTGTTCTGAGCAAGCTCACTGTTCTAGCCCTATAGGAAACACAGTAGAGTAGAAGAGTGCTCTTTTCTCAAAAGCAGAGTGTGTTTCTTGTAAGGCGAGCTCGTATTTGTTTCTCAGTCCTAAATGGAGTTGAATCACATGCAGTTTCTGGTCCTACGAGCAAGAGTTTTTTCTCGTATGAAGAGTCACTATTGCGCTCCCATTGTCATACACAGTGCAAATAGCACTGGCGTCTGTACCCAGCATGTACAGCGTATTGGACTGAAGAGGATCTACTGTTCTTTTCAGTTTCCTAAGCAGAGTTGAACTAGATATGGCCCGTGTGTGTAGGAAGCGCAGTTCATTTGTTCTGAGCAATCTCACTGTTCGGACCCCATAGGAAACACAGTAGAGTAGAAGAGTGCTCTTTTCTCAAAAGCAGAGTGTGTTTCTTGTAAGGCGAGCTAGCGTTTGTTTCCCAGTCCTAAATAGAGTTGAATCACATGCAGTTTCTGGTCATACGAGCAAGAGTTGTTTTCTAGTAAGAAGAGTCACTATTGTGCTCCTTTTGTCACACACAGGGCAAATAGCACTGGCGTCTCTTCCCAGCATGTACAGTCTATTGGACTGAAGAGGTTCTACTGTTCTTGTCAGTTTCCTAAGCAGAATTGAACAAGATATGGCCCGTGTGTGTAGGAAGCACAGTTCTTTTGTTCTGAGCAAGCTCACATTTCGAACCCCATATGAAACACAGTAGAGTAGAAGAGTGCTCTTTTCTCAAAAGCAGAGTGTGTTTCTTGTAAGGCGAGCTAGCGTTTGTTTCCCAGTCCTAAATGGAGTTGAAATACACTTGCAGTTTCTGGTCTTACGAGCAAGAGTTCTTTTCTGGTTTTGAAGAGTCACTATTGTGCTCCCTTTGCCATACACCGTGCAAATAGCCCTCGCCTCTGTTCCCAGAAAGTACAGTGTATTGGACTGAAGAGGAGCTACCGTTCTTGTCAGTTTCCTAAGCAGAGTTGTACGAGATATGGCCCATGTGTGTAGGAAGCACAGTTCTTTTGTACTCAGCAAGCTCACTGTTCTGGCCCTATAGGAAACACAGTAGAGTAGAAGAGTGCTGTTTCCTCAAAAGCAGAGTGTGTTTTTTGTAAGGCAAGCTAGCGTTTGTTTCCCAGTACTAAATGGAGTTGAATCACATGCAGTTTCCATTCCTACGAGCAAGAGTTGTTTTCTGGTAAGGAAAGTCACTCTTGCACTCCCATTGCCATACACAGTGCAAATAGCACTCGCGTCTGTTCCCAGCAAGTACAGTGTATTGGACTGAAGAGGAGCTACTGTTCTTGTCAGTTTCCCAAGCAGAATTGAACTAGATATGGCCCGTGTGTGTAGGAAGCACAGTTCTTTTGTTCTCAGCAAGCTCACATTTCGAACCCCATAGAAAACACAGTAGAGTAGAAGAGTGCATTTTTCTCAAAAGCAGAGTGTATTTCTTGTAAGGTGAGCTAGAGTTTGTTTCCCAGTCCTAAATGGAGTTGAAATACACATGCAGTTTCTGGTCCTACGAGCAAGAGTTGTTTTCTGGTAAGAAGAGTCACTATTGCGCTCCCTTTGCCATACATAGTGCAAATAGCCCTCGCGTCTGTTCCCAGCAAGTACAGTGTATTGGACTGAAGAGGAGCTACTGTTCTTGTCAGTTTCCTAAGCAGAGTTGAACTAGATATGGTCCATGTGTGTAGGAAGCACAGTTCTTTTGTTCTGAGCAAGATCACTGTTCGGACCCCATAGGAAACAAATTAGAGTAGAAGAGTGCTCTTTTCTCAAAAGCAGAGTGTGTTTCTTGTAAGGTGAGCTAGCGTTTGTTTCCCAGTCCTAAATGGAGTTGAATCCCATGCAGTTTTTCGTCCTATGAGCAAGAGTTTTTTTCTGGTAAGAAGAGTCACTATTGCGCTCCCATTGCCATACACACTGCAAATAGCACTCGCGTCTGTTCCCAGCAAGTAATGTGTATTGGACTGAAGAGGAGCTACTGTTCTTGTCAGATTCCTAAGCAGAGTTGAACTAGATATGGCCCGTGTGTGCAGGAAGCACAGTTCTTTTGTTCTGAGCAAGCTCACTCTTTTGGTTCTATAGGAAACACAGTAGAGTAGAAGAGTGCTCTTTTCTCAAAAGCAGAGTGTGTTTCTTGTATGGAGAGCTTACGTTTGTTTCCCAGTCCTAAATGGAGTTGAATCACATGCAGTTTTTGATCCCACGAGCAAGAGTTGTTTTCTGGTAAGGAAAGTCACTATTTGCGCCTTTTCTCATACATAGTGCAAATAGCACACGTGTATTTTCCCAGCAAGTACAGTGTATTGGACTGAAGAGGAGCTACTGTTCTTGTCAGATTCCTAAGCAGAGTTGAACTAGATATTGCCCGTGTGTGTAGGAAGCACAGTTCTTTTGTTCTGAGCAAGTTCAATGTTCTGGCCCTATAGGAAACACATTTGAGTAGAATAGTGCTCTTTTCTCAAAAGCAGAGTGTGTTTCTTGTAAGGAGAGCTAGGGTTTGTTTCCCAGTCCTAAATGGAGTTGAATCCCATGCAGTTTCTGGTCCTACGACAAGAGTTGTTTTCTGGTAAGAAGAGTCACTATTGTGCTCCCACTGTCATACACAGGGCAAATAGCACTGGGGTCTGTTCCCAGCATGTACAGTGTATTGGAAGGAAGAGGATCTACTGTTCTGGTCAGATTCCTAAGCAGAGTTGAACTAGATATGGCCCGTGTGTGTAGGAAGCACAGTTTTTTTGTTCTGAGGAAGCTCACTTTTCGGACCCCATAGGAAACACATTAGAGTAGAAGAGTGCTCTTTTCTAAAAAGCAGAGTGTGTTTCTTGTAAGGAGAGCTTGCGTTTGTTTCTGAGTCCTAAATGGAGTTGAATCACATGCAGTTTCTGGTCCTACGAGCAAGAGCTGTTTTCTGGTAAGAAGAGTCACTATTGTGCTCCCATTGTCATACACAGTGCAAATAGCACTGGCGTCTGGTCCCAGCATGTACAGTGTATTAGACTGAAGGGGATCTACTGTTCTTGTCAGTTTCCTAAGCAGAATCGAACAAGATATGGGCGTGTGTGTAGGAAGCACATTATTTTGTTCTGAGCAAGCTCACTGTTTTGGCCCTATAGGAAAAACAGCAGAGTAGATGAGTGTTATTTTCTCAAAAGTAGAGTGTGTTTCTTGTAAGGCGAGCTAGCGTTTGTTTGCCAGTCCTAAATGGAGTTGAATCACATGCAATTGTTTCTCCCACGAGTAAGAGTTGTTTTCTGGTAAGAAAAGTCACTATTGTGCTCCCATTGCCACACAGTGCAAATAGCACTCCCGCCTTTTCCCAGCAAGTACAGTGTATTGGACTGAAGAGGAGCTACTGTTCTTGTCAGTTTCCTAAGCAGAGTTGAACTAGATATGGCCCGTGTGTGTAGGAAGCACAGTTCTTTTGTTCTCAGCAAGCTCACTGTTCGGACCCCATAGAAAACACAGTGGAGTAGAAGAGTGCTCTTTTCTCCAAAGCAGACTGTTCTTCTTGTAAGGCGAGCTAGCGTTTGATTCCCAGTCTTAAATGGAGTTGAATCACATGCAGTTTCTGGTCATACGACCAAGAGTTGTTTTCTGGAAAGAAGAGTCACTATTGCGCTCCCATTGTCATACACAGTGCAAATAGCACTGGCGTCTGTACCCAGCATGTACAGTGTATTGGACTGAAGAGGATCTACTGTTCTTGTCAGTTTCCTAAGCAGAATTGAACTAGATATGGCCCGGGTGTGTAGGAAGCACAGTTCATTTGTTCTGAGCAAGCTCACTGTTCTAGCCCTATAGGAAACACAGTAGAGTAGAAGAGTGCTCTTTTCTCAAAATCAGAGTGTGTTTCTTGTAAGGAGAGCTATCGTTTGTTTCCCAGTTCTAAATGGAGTTGAATCACATCCAGTTTCTGGTCCTATGAGCAAGAGTTTTTTCTGGTAATAAGAGTCATTATTGCGCTCCCATTGTCATACACAGGGCAAATAGCACAGGCCTCTGTTCCCAGCATGTACAGTGTATTGGACTGAAATGGATTTACTATTCTTGTCAGTTTCCTAAGCAGAGTTGAACTAGATATGGACCATGTGTGTAGGAAGCACAGTTCTTTTGTACTCAGCAAGCTCACTGTTCTGGCCTTATAGGAAACACAGTAGAGTTGAAGAGTGCTCTTTCCTCAAAAGCAGAGTGTGATACTTGTAAGGCGAGCTAGCGTTTGTTTCCCAGTCCTAAATGGAGTTGAATCACATGCAGTTTCCGTTCCTACGAGCAAGAGTTGTTTTCTGGTAAGGAAAGTCACTATTGGGCTCCCATTGCCGTACACAGTGCAAATAGCACTCGCGTCTGTTCCCAGCAAGTACAATGTATTGGACTGAAGAGGAGCTACTGTTCTTGTCAGTTTCCTAAGCAGAATTGAACTAGTTATGGCCCGTGTGTAGGAAGCACAGTTCTTTTGTTCTGAGCAAGCTCACTGTTCTAGCCCTATAGGAAACACAGTAGAGTAGAAGAGTGCTCTTTTCTCAAAAGCAGAGTGTGTTTCTTGTAAGGCGAGCTCGTATTTGTTTCCCAGTCCTAAATGGAGTTGAATCACATGCAGTTTCTGGTCCTACGAGCAAGAGTTTTTTCTCGTATGAAGAGTCACTATTGCGCTCCCATTGTCATACACAGTGCAAATAGCACTGGCGTCTGTACCCAGCATGTACAGCGTATTGGACTGAAGAGGATCTACTGTTCTTTTCAGTTTCCTAAGCAGAGTTGAACTAGATATGGCCCGTGTGTGTAGGAAGCGCAGTTCATTTGTTCTGAGCAATCTCACTGTTCGGACCCCATAGGAAACACAGTAGAGTAGAAGAGTGCTCTTTTCTCAAAAGCAGAGTGTGTTTCTTGTAAGGCGAGCTAGCGTTTGTTTCCCAGTCCTAAATAGAGTTGAATCACATGCAGTTTCTGGTCATACGAGCAAGAGTTGTTTTCTAGTAAGAAGAGTCACTATTGTGCTCCTTTTGTCACACACAGGGCAAATAGCACTGGCGTCTCTTCCCAGCATGTACAGTCTATTGGACTGAAGAGGTTCTACTGTTCTTGTCAGTTTCCTAAGCAGAATTGAACAAGATATGGCCCGTGTGTGTAGGAAGCACAGTTCTTTTGTTCTGAGCAAGCTCACATTTCGAACCCCATATGAAACACAGTAGAGTAGAAGAGTGCTCTTTTCTCAAAAGCAGAGTGTGTTTCTTGTAAGGCGAGCTAGCGTTTGTTTCCCAGTCCTAAATGGAGTTGAAATACACTTGCAGTTTCTGGTCTTACGAGCAAGAGTTCTTTTCTGGTTTTGAAGAGTCACTATTGTGCTCCCTTTGCCATACACCGTGCAAATAGCCCTCGCCTCTGTTCCCAGAAAGTACAGTGTATTGGACTGAAGAGGAGCTACCGTTCTTGTCAGTTTCCTAAGCAGAGTTGTACGAGATATGGCCCATGTGTGTAGGAAGCACAGTTCTTTTGTACTCAGCAAGCTCACTGTTCTGGCCCTATAGGAAACACAGTAGAGTAGAAGAGTGCTGTTTCCTCAAAAGCAGAGTGTGTTTTTTGTAAGGCAAGCTAGCGTTTGTTTCCCAGTACTAAATGGAGTTGAATCACATGCAGTTTCCATTCCTACGAGCAAGAGTTGTTTTCTGGTAAGGAAAGTCACTCTTGCACTCCCATTGCCATACACAGTGCAAATAGCACTCGCGTCTGTTCCCAGCAAGTACAGTGTATTGGACTGAAGAGGAGCTACTGTTCTTGTCAGTTTCCCAAGCAGAATTGAACTAGATATGGCCCGTGTGTGTAGGAAGCACAGTTCTTTTGTTCTGAGCAAGCTCACTGTTTGTACCCCATTAAAAACAAAGTAGAGTAGAAGAGTGCTCTTTTCTCAAAAGCAGAGTGTGTTTCTTGTAAGGCGAGCTAGCGATTGTTTCCCAGTCCTAAATGGAGTTGAATCACATGCAGTTTCTGGTCCTGCGAGCAAGAGTTGTTTTCTGGTAAGAAGAGTCACTATTGCGCCCCTTTTGCCTTACACAGTGCAAATAGCACTGGCGTCTGTACCCAGCATGTACAGTGTATTGGACTGAAGAGGATCTACTGTTCTTGTCAGTTTCCTAAGCAGAATTGAACTAGATATGGCTCGTGTGTGTAGGAAGCACAGTTCTTTTGTTCTGAGCAAGCTCACTGTTCTAGCCCTATAGGAAACACAGTAGAGTAGAAGAGTGCTCTTTTCTCAAAAGCAGAGTGTGTTTCTTGTAAGGAGAGCTAGCGTTTGTTTCCCAGTTCTAAATGGAGTTGAATCACATGCAGTTTCTGGTCCTACGAGCAAGAGTTTTTTCCTGTAATAAGAGTCACTATTGCGCTCCCATTGTCATACACAGGGCAAATAGCACGGGCCTCTGTTCCCAGCATGTACAGTGTATTGGACTGAAATGGACCTACTGTTCTTGTCAGGTTCCTTAGCAGAGTTGAACTAGATATGGACCATGTGTAGGAAGCACAGGTTTTTTGTACTCAGCAAGCTCACTGTTCTGGCCCTATAGGAAACACAGTAGAGTAGAAGAGTGCTCTTTCCTCAAAAGCAGAGTGTGTTTTTTTTAAGGCGAGCTAGCGTTTGTTTCACAGTCCTAAATAGAGTTGAATCCCATGCAATTTCCGTTCCTACGAGCAAGAGTTGTTTTCTGGTAAGAAAAGTCACTCTTGTGCTCCCATTGCCACATACAGTGCAAATAGCACTCGCGTCTGTTCCCAGCAAGTACAGTGTTTTGGACTGAAGAGGAGCTACTGTTCTTGTCAGTTTCCTAAGCAGAATTAAACTAAATAAGGCCCGTGTGTGTAGCAAGCACAGTTCTTTTGTTCTGAGCAAGCTCACTGTTTGGACCCCATAGGAAACACAGTAGAGTAGAAGAGTGTTCTTTTCTCAAAAGCAGGGTGTGTTTCTTGTAGGGCAAGCTAGCGTTTGTTTCCCAGTCCTAAATGGAGTTGAATCACATGCAGTTTCTGGTCCTACGAGCAAGAGTTGTTTTCTGGTAAGAAGAGTCACTATTGCGCTCCCATTGCCATACACAGTGCAAATAGCACTCGCGTCTGTACCCAGCATGTACAGTGTATTGGACTGAAGAGGATCTACTGTTCTTTTCAGTTTCCTAAGCAGAGTTGAACTAGATATGGCCCTTGTGTGTAGGAAGCACAGTTCTTTTGTTCTGAGCAATCTCACTGTTCCGACCCCATAGGAAACACAATAGAGTAGAAGAGTGTTCTTTTCTCAAAAGCAGAGTGTGTTTCTTGTAAGGCGAGCTAGCGTTTGTTTCCCAGTCCTAAATAGAGTTGAATCACATGCAGTTTCTGGTCATACGAGCAAGAGTTGTTTTCTGGTAAGAAGAGTCACTATTGCGCTCCCATTGTCACACACAGGGCAAATAGCACTGGCGTCTGTTCCCAGCATGTACAGTGTATTGGACTGAAGAGGTTCTACTGTTCTTGTCAGTTTCCTAAGCAGAATTGAACAAGATATGGCCCGTGTGTGTAGGAAGCACAGTTCTTTTGTTCTGAGCTAGCTCACATTTGGAACTCTATAGGAAACACAGTAGAGTAGAAGAGTGCATTTTTCTCAAAAGCAGAGTGTGTTTCTTGTAAGGCGAACTAGCGTTTGTTTCCCAGTCCTAAATAGAGTTGAATCACATGCAGTTTCTGGTCCTACGAACAAGAGTTTTTTCTGGTAAGAAGAGTCACTATTGCGCTCCCATTTTCATACTCAGGGCAAATAGCACTGGCCTCTGTTCCCAGGATGTACAGTGTATTGTACTGAAGAGGATCTACTGTTCTTGTCAGATTCATAAGCAGAGTTGAACTAGATATGGCCCATGTGTGTAAAAAGCACAGATATTTTGTACTCAGCAAGCTCACTGTTCTGGCCCAATAGGAAACACAATAGAGTAGAAGAGTGCTCTTTCCTCAAAAGCAGAGTGTGTTTTTGTAAGGCGAGCTAGCGTTTGTTTCGCAGTCATAAATGGAGTTGAATCACATGCAGTTTCCGTTCCTACGAGCAAGAGTTGTTTTCTGGTAAGGAAAGTCACTATTGCGCTCCCATTGCCATACACAGTGCAAATAGCACTCGCGTCTGTTCCCAGCAAGTACAGTGTATTGGACTGAAGAGGAGCTACTGTTCTTGTCAGTTTCCCAAGCAGAATTGAACTAGATATGGCCCGTGTGTGTAGGAAGCACAGTTCTTTTGTTCTGAGCAAGCTCACTGTTTGTACCCCATTAAAAACAAAGTAGAGTAGAAGAGTGCTCTTTTCTCAAAAGCAGAGTGTGTTTCTTGTAAGGCGAGCTAGCGATTGTTTCCCAGTCCTAAATGGAGTTGAATCACATGCAGTTTCTGGTCCTGCGAGCAAGAGTTGTTTTCTGGTAAGAAGAGTCACTATTGCGCCCCTTTTGCCTTACACAGTGCAAATAGCACTGGCGTCTGTACCCAGCATGTACAGTGTATTGGACTGAAGAGGATCTACTGTTCTTGTCAGTTTCCTAAGCAGAATTGAACTAGATATGGCTCGTGTGTGTAGGAAGCACAGTTCTTTTGTTCTGAGCAAGCTCACTGTTCTAGCCCTATAGGAAACACAGTAGAGTAGAAGAGTGCTCTTTTCTCAAAAGCAGAGTGTGTTTCTTGTAAGGAGAGCTAGCGTTTGTTTCCCAGTTCTAAATGGAGTTGAATCACATGCAGTTTCTGGTCCTACGAGCAAGAGTTTTTTCCTGTAATAAGAGTCACTATTGCGCTCCCATTGTCATACACAGGGCAAATAGCACGGGCCTCTGTTCCCAGCATGTACAGTGTATTGGACTGAAATGGACCTACTGTTCTTGTCAGGTTCCTTAGCAGAGTTGAACTAGATATGGACCATGTGTAGGAAGCACAGGTTTTTTGTACTCAGCAAGCTCACTGTTCTGGCCCTATAGGAAACACAGTAGAGTAGAAGAGTGCTCTTTCCTCAAAAGCAGAGTGTGTTTTTTTTAAGGCGAGCTAGCGTTTGTTTCACAGTCCTAAATAGAGTTGAATCCCATGCAATTTCCGTTCCTACGAGCAAGAGTTGTTTTCTGGTAAGAAAAGTCACTCTTGTGCTCCCATTGCCACATACAGTGCAAATAGCACTCGCGTCTGTTCCCAGCAAGTACAGTGTTTTGGACTGAAGAGGAGCTACTGTTCTTGTCAGTTTCCTAAGCAGAATTAAACTAAATAAGGCCCGTGTGTGTAGCAAGCACAGTTCTTTTGTTCCTAGCAAGCTCACTGTTTGGACCCCATAGGAAACACAGTAGAGTAGAAGAGTGTTCTTTTCTCAAAAGCAGGGTGTGTTTCTTGTAGGGCAAGCTAGCGTTTGTTTCCCAGTCCTAAATGGAGTTGAATCACATGCAGTTTCTGGTCCTACGAGCAAGAGTTGTTTTCTGGTAAGAAGAGTCACTATTGCGCTCCCATTGCCATACACAGTGCAAATAGCACTGGCGTCTGTACCCAGCATGTACAGTGTATTGGACTGAAGAGGATCTACTGTTCTTTTCAGTTTCCTAAGCAGAGTTGAACTAGATATGGCCCTTGTGTGTAGGAAGCACAGTTCTTTTGTTCTGAGCAATCTCACTGTTCCGACCCCATAGGAAACACAATAGAGTAGAAGAGTGTTCTTTTCTCAAAAGCAGAGTGTGTTTCTTGTAAGGCGAGCTAGCGTTTGTTTCCCAGTCCTAAATAGAGTTGAATCACATGCAGTTTCTGGTCATACGAGCAAGAGTTGTTTTCTGGTAAGAAGAGTCACTATTGCGCTCCCATTGTCACACACAGGGCAAATAGCACTGGCGTCTGTTCCCAGCATGTACAGTGTATTGGACTGAAGAGGTTCTACTGTTCTTGTCAGTTTCCTAAGCAGAATTGAACAAGATATGGCCCGTGTGTGTAGGAAGCACAGTTCTTTTGTTCTGAGCTAGCTCACATTTGGAACTCCATAGGAAACACAGTAGAGTAGAAGAGTGCATTTTTCTCAAAAGCAGAGTGTGTTTCTTGTAAGGCGAGCTAGCGTTTGTTTCCCAGTCCTAAATGGAGTTGAATCACATGCAGTTTCTGGTCCTACGAGCAAGAGTTGTTTTCTGGTAAGAAGAGTCACTATTGCGCTCCCATTGCCATACACAGTGCAAATAGCACTGGAATCTGTACCCAGCATGTACAGCGTATTGGACTGAAGAGGATCTACTGTTCTTTTCAGTTTCCTAAGCAGAGTTGAA